>NW_017893451.1:0-74527 GCF_001540865.1 Ananas comosus
GGCTCCTCGGATGAGTTTCTCCAAAAGGTGCGGGGCAAGTGAAGTAGGTAGTGTCGGATGATTATGACATTGAACCGACGGGCGCACTCGGATATCGAGGCCGTTGGTGCGGTGCCAAAGGACGCATGATCTATCGGGAGGGCGCGATTATGTAGAAGCGCACTCATTCCTTTATGCATCCACCGGCGATAGCCAATATTGTATCAAAGATTGAAATGCGATTATTGGGATGCGCCGGGCATGAAGAGGGAGTATAGGGGAGTTCGTGGCACAATCTCACTGCTCAACAGGTGGAGGCAGAAGTGATTTCCAGCGCGGTAAAATTGCAGAGCACCTTACCCGTGTGGAAATGGCAAAACATCGCAATGGGCTTCTCTGTGACGCGGCTGAGGAAGTCACAAGGAGGGCATGACCGATATGGGTAGTGTGCGACCGTGTGACAAATCGGCCACGTTTTTAGACCGATCCACACTACTTGCGTCGGGCCGATTAGTTGCCAAGTCTTATTGAACGAGGTGGCTGAGACTTCATGGGCTTCCTGTACTTATGTGTATCGAGACCGGGACCTAGGTTCACCTCTCTTTCTGGAATAGTGTGTAGGAGGCCTTGGCAACGCGGCTAGACTTTATTTACGGCATTCAATCTCAATGTGACGGGCGCAATCGGATGAGGCGGTATTAAATACTTGGAGGACATGCTGACGGAGCGTGGGTGTACTGTGATTATAGGGCGGATGGCACGACCAATTTACCGATGGCGGATTAGCATATACAATATGTTATCAGGAAAGTATTGCCAGGATGGCGGCATTCGGGCCCTGTATTGGAAGGGAAATATCAGCTGCGCGAATACACGCTGGAGCGACAGCTGGGCGAGAAAATTAGCGTTTCTTGGCCCGGATGTGCGGTGCAAGAGTCGGCGGAAAGAAAAGTTCGCTTGCCGACAAAGAATTAGTAACGGCGCAATCAAAGGCCACAAAGTGTATGCGAACAAGCGGCGAAGGACATGAGTTCGCGGGATAGGGGGACGTGTATGTTTTAAAGTATCGCCGCGCGATAGGAGATTAAGCGGTTCGTGTTCGCGGGAAAACTGAGCCTCGCCGTATATCGGACCTTTGAGATTTCTGGAACGAGGTTTGGAGCGGGTGGACCTTACAAGTTGGGCTTACCAACGAGGTTGGCGGGGAGTAATGATGTGTTCACCATGGTATCTCAGACTCCGCAGTATGCTGCTACGACCAGATCATATCTCTCGTTTATACGAGTAGAGCCTTCAAGAGGATATTACTTATGAGGAATTCCGGGTATGTTGGGCGATCGGGTAAGTGCCGGAAAACTTCGAGTAAGCGCGAAATACCGTTGTTAAAGCTTCATTGGTGCGGCCGATGACCGGCGAAGACAGCGATGCGCTCGGAGAGCGAAATGAGGAGCGTTTTCTCACCTCTTCGAGAATCGAGCTGAGTATGAGATTAATTTCATACCTTAGAAGTTTCCGCGGGTGACGAAACTAAATAATGGGGTGGAGAATGTAAAGCTACCACATCCTGTAAGTCCGTGTGCGAGTTCGTCAAAACGAGCGGAACGCGGAATTGAACGAGTTACAGTGGACCCTAAGTGCATTGGAGTTCATAAATGGAGCAAAAAGGGACCCGGAGAGCAAATCTGGAAATCTGGCTAAGTCCCAGATTTTGAGCTCTCGGGGACCGGTCCCTAAAAGAGAGACCGGTCCCCGTGCGCGTGGCCTGCCAGGAAATCCTGAGGCATCCGGTCCCTGGCGATGAGACCGGTCCCTGACGGGCAGACCGGTCCCTTGCTGCGCAACAGCCGAAAAACTCGAAAATTTGGCTAAGTCCTCGAAAACCCCCGTTCGGGAACCGGTCCCTGGTCGGGGAGACCGATCCCCGAAGGCGAAAATTGCCCAGTCTGGGCAGATTGATGGGAAACAAGTGGAGGGGCTTATGTGCAATTGTTACAATACTATATGTGGCCCATCCCCTCTCTCCCACAGCCATTTCACTCCTCCTCACCCATTTCCTCACATTCTCTCTCTAGAATCCCTCTAGGGCTTGGAGAAGAAGAAGAAGAGCTTGAGGAAGAAGGTGGATTTTATGCTTTGGAGGTTCTAGGAGCTCTCCAACAAGAAGAACCTTGGTGGAGCTTGGACTAGAGGTAAGTTTTGTGAGGTTTCCCTCTAGGGTTTGGGTTTTAACTTAAGGAATTGGAGCTTTGTGCTCCTTAGAGGTATTAGAAGCTCTTTTGAGTCATGAATACCATGGAACCCATGAGAGCTCAAGGTGCTCTCATGGTGAATCCTTGGAAGTGATGTTTGGAGCCCTAGGGTTGGTACCAAAGGTCTAGAAACCTCACTAGAGTGCTTCTTAGATGATCCTATGCTATTCTTTGCTTAGGATTGGGATCGATTCATGGGGAAACCCTAAATGGCAATATTAGGGCTTGAATTTGGGGCTTTTGCCCTAGGATTTTTCGGGGACAAATTGACCCCGTGGAAACCTAATTGGGGGTGTCCTAAACGCGTGGGACAACTTCGTTTAACGTTTCGAAAATGTTAGAACATAGTCCATGTACAAAAAGGCCTAATATGGCACTATTTTGATTATAGGGCGCGGAATCGGCTTTCGTAAAGTGCGGGAGCTTTCATAATCTACACCCACACAACCAATAGAGGTGGGGGGTGCACGCCGGAATCGTTGGATTCCCTTCTATGTCTGTTTTCTCTATTCTTGAGCATATATACATATATATCCATTCATGCATAGTAGGGTAGCTTCATGTGGAACTTGGTTTGACTTCATTTGTATGCTTCTAACGTAGTTGAACATAGAGAATGATTAAACCAAAATAGACATGTGTGATTGGACCCTCAAGTTGTGTGAATGTGAGAATGGACTTGGACACTAGAAAACAAGGGTGTCATTGACATAGAAACAAGAATTGCATTGAGAGATGAACCGTTGAATATAGTTTAACCCATTTTGACATCGTCGAAGGTAAAGCCTTGAGAGTGGCAAGAGTGAATAGGTAGAGACCTATCTTGACATTGGCATTGTGACTAGTGGCTATGAGTCCTCAAGTTGAGGATTAGATCGATACTCACATTTCGTCTTGGCTTGAGGGAGGTCGCTCCCCCTCGAGCGGTGCGCTCCGGAGTTGGTCACCACTGGGCGTGGTAAAGTCCCACCAGTTGACGGTCCCTAGGGAGGTTCGAGTCCCCCGTTATTAAGGGATTTTGGGTTGTGAGTTATTGGGGTTAACAGAGTTAACCGGTAAGATTGGGTAAGAGCCAAAGTTTGATTATGATTGGAGCATGCATGCATTTCCATTATCGCATTGAAATTGTATATCTACTGACTTCTTTCTTGCAGGCATAGTATTAGTTGCATTAGTAATGGTTACTTTTCTTCCTTTGAAATACTTATGCCTGGATAGACCTAGTGGGTAAGTCGGCGAGGTCGGATGCCGAGCCCACTGGGAACTTCGTTGTAGTTCTCACACCACTAACCCTACAGGTCCTAGCATGAGCGGGGCGGCGGAGGACCGAGGCAAGGGTTTGGCGTCGTAGGTA
Source organism: Ananas comosus (assembly GCF_001540865.1). Taxonomy (NCBI): domain Eukaryota; kingdom Viridiplantae; phylum Streptophyta; class Magnoliopsida; order Poales; family Bromeliaceae; genus Ananas; species Ananas comosus. The sequence goes on from NW_017893451.1 coordinate 3,583, forward strand.
GCGGCCACCGGGGACTTTATGCATTCTGTAGTCATTCCCTTTTGTTATACATGTATCAACTTTATTTTGTTGATTTAGGTATGTAAAGTGAAAACAATCATGTAATTGGTGGATGACTAAATGTAAAAAGATATGATGGTTGAATGGAATGTAATATTATTACTTACCTGAATTTGGTTCAAAAGAAATCAAATATCACGTGTGTTGTATATTTAGCTTAGAGCTTTCGCTTCCGTTGTTGCTTGCCCTCGAGTAAGCCTTGTATTATATATGCAATTCTCTTGTTAATTGCTTAATTATATGTGTTGTTAGAGCCTTGGGCGGACAGGGGCGGCTCTGTCCGTTCGGCGTCTGTTGACGTGACCCAAACCCGACCAAATTGGCGGGGATTGGGGCGTGACACATATAGAGTTTTAACATTCATAAGGTTCTCAACCACCACGTTAAGCAAGTTGTACTCACAATCATGCAACATCACATTCTTATCTTTACTTTACCCTAAGATGCATGCAACAATGTATATACATATGCTCAAATGAATGACACATTAGGCGTAGAGGGAAGTTCAACGTGTTTGAGAAGCACCACCCACCTCGTAGGCTTTCAAGAGTGCTCCGATGATTTTTTTGGGATTTTTAGACCTCTTGTTCTTTACCTGCGGCAAAACGAAGCCAAATTAGGTAATTTTGCCCATAACTTTATATTGGCTTTTCGTAACGCTATTCCGAGCGCACCAACGCGTCGGAAATACCCCCAATTAGGTTTCTGAAGGGTCAATTGCACTTAGAAATCCCCATGAGCAAAAGCTCTAATTTGGTGCCCTAGCTCCAATACATATATCAAACCTAGGGTTTGATCTCATTGGGAAGCAAAAGTAGCTTCAATATACTCTAAAGAGTTCATCTATACCATTCCTAGCTCATTCCAAACCCTAGTTTGGATTTCACCATGAGAGGTGGGTTGAAGCTCACCTTTGAGCTTTTCTAGGTTTTGATCTCTAAAGAAGCAAAAGAAAGCTTCAAAACTCTTCAAACATTCCATTAAAACCCATTGCTAGATCATTCAAAACTCATTCTAGGGTTTTACTATAGTAGGGATCAAAGCTTACCTCCAAGCTTTCCCTAAGTTGCTCCAAGGAGGAAGAAGAAGAGGTAGGCCCACTACTTGACCTTCTTCTTCACCTTCTTTTCCTTCTTTTCCTTCCTTTCTTCCTTTCTTCCTTTCTTCTTCTTCTCCTTCTTGTCTTCTAGAGAGAGAAAGAGAGATGAGAGGGGATGAGAGGGTGAGAATTAGAGAAATACCTCATTTACCCCAATACATAGCTCATTGGGTTGCAAAATTACAGCTAAACCCCTCAACTTTTACTCTTTCACACAGCCTGGACTGGGCTGTTCGCGCAGGCGGGGACCGGTCTCTCCATCAGGGACCGGTTCCCGAAGGTCCACCCTGCGCAGCCAGAGCTGCTGCGCGCGATGCGACCGGTCTCTCTCTGGTGGGACCGGTCTCTGGGGGACCGGTCTCTCGGGGAGGGACAGGTTCCCGAGAGCTGATTCTCAAGGACTTAGCCGATTTTTCGGCTGTCTCAATTCATACGCGTTCGGGGACCGGTCTCTCCCACCAGGGACCGGTCCCCGAGAGCTCAAAATCTGCAGTTTTGCAGAATTTGATTCTTTAGCTCTCGAAAACCTTCCACAACGCACTCTTGATCATTTTAACACCTTCGGACTTTTCGATGTGTACCATCCTCGCACTTTGGTCAATTTGACTAAACTTCGATATTTATTTCCCAAATTTTCGGTATATTACATTCTCCACCCCTTAAAATAATTTCGTCCGCGAAATTATGCATACCTTAACTCGTCGATTCGAATAGATGCAGATACTCTCTCCGCATTGACTCCTCGAGCTCCCAAGTGGCTTCTCGCACAGCTGGTTGCTCCATTGGACTTTTACATACGGAATCTTGCGACTTCGCAACTTCTTCACTTCTCGATCGAGGATGCACACCGGGTACTCCTCATAAGACATGTCTTCTCGTAGCTCTACGGGCTCATACTCTAATACATGTGTCGAGTTGCGAATATACTTTCGAAGATTTGACACATGAAATACATTGTGAACTCCCGCGAGTCTCGGTGGTAGTGCGAGCTTGTATGCCACTGCACCCACACGTTCCAATATCTCGAATGGTCCGACGTATCGGGGGCTTAGTTTCCCACGGACCCCAAATCGTTTGACTCCTCGCACTGGCGATACTCTCAAAAATACACGGTCTCCAACCGCGAACTCTAAATCCTTTCTTCGCTTGTCGACGTAACTCTTTTGCCCAGATTGCGCCGTCACTAACCGTTGACGGGCAAGGAGAACTTTCTCTTCCGCCTCCTGCACTACATCCGGGCCAAGAGCTGTTCTCTCGCCCACGTCGCTCCAATGGATAAGAGAACGACGCTTTCTACCATATAGTGCCTCAAAAGGCGCCATCGCTATACTTTCTTTGTAGCTATTATTGTAGGCGAACTCCGCCATAGGCAAGAAATCATGCCATCCTCCTTTATAATCTAGCACACATGCTCGAAGCAAGTCCTCGAGGACTTGTATTGTCCGCTCTGACTGTCCATCACTCTGAGGATGAAACGCTGTGCTAAAGTCGAGCCGCGTGCCTAGCGCGTCTTGCAAACTCTTCCAGAAATGAGACGTGAACCTGGGGTCGCAATCGGATACAATCGATACCGGAACCCCATGAAGTCTCACAACCTCGTCGAGATACACTTGAGCCAACTTGTCTCCCGACCATGTAGTATGTATTGGCAAGAAGTGTGCCGACTTTGTCAATCGATCCACTATCACCCATATCGCATCGTGTCTGCCTTGTGATCGAGGCAAACCGGTAACAAAGTCCATTACTATATCTTCCCATTTCCACACGGGTATTGGTAGGCTTTGTAGCTTTCCCGCCGGAAATCGGCGCTCGGCTTTAACTTGTTGGCACGTTAAACATTGCGCCACGAACTCCCCAATATCTCTTTTCATACCCGGCCACCAATAATGCTCTTTCAAGTCCTTGTACATTTTAGTGCCGCCGGGGTGTATACTATAGGGAGATTGGTGCGCTTCTTGCATAATCGTCCTTCGTAACTCATCATCCTTAGGCACACACCAACAATTTCGAAATCGAAGTGCGCCGCCGGCTCCAATGCCAAAGTCTCCGGCATTGCCGTTCTTAACTTCACTCCGCACCTTTTGAAGATAAGGATGCGAAGCTTGGAGGTTCTTGATTCTTTCCAATAGTGTCGGTTGCACAACCAATGCGGCAAGTGTAGCCGGCACTCCCGGTGCTACCACTTCCAACCCAAACCTTTGCATTTCCTTTTATAACAGCGGTTGAGACGTAATCGCCGTCGCTAAGTTCTCCGCCGATTTTCTATTTAGAGCATCGGCCACAACATTGGCTTTCCCGGGGTGGTATAGTATAGTGACATCGTAGTCCTTCAGCAATTCCAACCACCGCCGTTGGCGCATATTCAACTCCTTCTGGGTGAACAAGTACTTGAGACTCTTATGATCGGTGTATACCTCACAATGTTCACCATATAAGTAATGCCTCCAAAGCTTTAGCGCGAAAATTACCGCGGCTAACTCAAGGTCGTGAATCGGGTAGTTCTTCTCATAACTCTTTAATTAGCGCGATGCATACGCAATGACTCGCCCATCTTGCATTAATACACACCCGAGACCAACATACGAGGCATCACTGTACACTACAAAGGTCTCCCCCGGAGTTGGCAAAGCAAGAACCGGGGTCGACGTCAACCTGCTCTTTAGCTCTTCGAAGCTCCGATCGCAATAGTCGCTCCAAACATACTTTACCCCCTTATGCGTGAGGCGCGTTAGTGGAGTGGTTATTTTGGCGAACCCCTCCACGAACCGCCGATAGTAGCCCGCCAGTCCAAGAAAACTGCGGATCTCGGCTACATTCGTCGGGCGAGGCCAATTCTTTATCGCCTCTACTTTCTTCGGGTCTACCGACACTCTGTGGCACGATACCACATGGCCCAAGAATGTGACCTCCTTTAGCCAGAAGTCACACTTCTTCAACTTTGCATAGAGCTTCTCCTGTCTGAGTATTTGCAACACAACTCTCAGATGCTCTTCATGTTCCTCTTCACTCTTTGAGTAAACCAACACGTCGTCTATAAACATCACGACGCATCGATCAAACAACGGCCTAAAGACTCGATTCATCAAGTCCATAAATGCTGCCGGGGCGTTAGCAAGCCCAAACGGCATTACCGTGAACTGATAATGGCCATACCGTGTACGGTACGCCGTTTTGTGCACATCCTTCTGCCTGATCTTTAATTGATGATACCTCGACTGGAGATCAATCTTTGAATACACCTTGGACCCTTGCAACTGATCGAATAGATCGTCAATCCTTGGCAACGGGTACTTGTTCTTTATCGTCACTTTGTTCAACTCGCGATAATCTACGCAGAGTCGAAGTGTGCCATCCTTTTTCTTCACAAATAGCACCGGAGCTCCCCATGGTGACACGCTCGGCCTCACGAAGCCTTTATCGAGCAAGTCCTGTAGCTGGTCTTTAAGCTCCTTAACTCCATCGGTGCCATTCTATACGGAGCCTTCGAAACTGGTTCCGCCCCGGGAATCAAGTCGATAACAAACTCAACTTCCCGGTCTGGTGGCAGTCCCGGTAATTCCGCCGGAAACACATCCGGAAACTCGCACGCTACTCGAATATCTCCCAACTCTGGGTACTCCCTTCGAGCATCCACCATGTTTGCCAAATAGGCCTTACACCCTCCTTTGATCATTCTCTTCGCCTTCACAGATGATATAGTCGCCGCGAAGCGCCTACTTTTGCACGCTTGGTAGACTAACTCTTCTTGATTAGGCTCACGAAAAGTGATCACCTTGCTTTCACAATCTATCACCGCATAGTACTTGGAGAGCCAGTTGGTCCCCAAGATAATATCGAATCCCCACATCTGATCTAGCACTAGCAGATCAATCGGCATAATCCAATCGCCTATTTGCACTGGACACGCCAAACACTCATTGTGAACACTGAATGAATGTTCTGGGGCATTCACCCACCAGTAATCCTCATTGTACACCATCTATATGCCATGTGTCTTAGCAAATGATATGCTAATAAATGAATGAGATGCGCCTGTATCAAACACTGCTCTAGCTCTAGTGCCTTTAATCACAATTATACCTGCCACGACGTCGTCGGGTGCTGCAGGTTGTTGCTCCTCCACCTGAGCGGCAAAGACTCAGCCGCTAGGCGCTCTCGATCCCTCCGGCTGACGCGGTGATGATGCGCGCCCAGCCGACATCGCTGGTGGTAACCACGCAAGCTGTCTCGGGGTAGACGGTGCTGAAGCCGCAGTCGGCGTAGACGACATCCATGTCAGGCACTCCCAGATAAGATGTCCCGATTGGCCACACTTGAAACATTTGCCATCGCGCTGCGGGCAAGTCGACACCTTGTGCTCACCACCACAAATAACACATCGAGGTGGTCTCCAATTCCTCGACTGCTGTCGGGGATACCGAGGGGGTTTCTTAGCATTTGGCCGGCCCCCGGCACCGCCCGCCGCTCTCTTCTTGCCTTTGTCCTTAGACTCGGCCATAACTTCTCTTTCTTCACGTACATGGGCGCTACCGTGCTCCGCCCACAAAGCTCTATCAAAGACCTCCGCAAAGGTCGACAGCTTCAAAATTTGCACTTTCTCATAAATCCGGGGTTGGAGTCCTCGTAAGAACCAATCCGCCCGGTCCCGATCATCACGAACAACGGTTCGGATTGGGCACACGAGCGGATGAATGTTTGAGAGAACTTCTTGTCATACTTCCCACGGTCGATCGGCTGTCTCAATCTTGGGTTTGGAACTATCTTGCAGAATTTCGCTTACCTCAAGTTCGGGGGAAATACTTTCTGCGACACTACCGCTCTCTTGCAATCCTCCCAAAGCTAATGCGGTAAGTCGGTAGGTCATCGCGCTTCAAGCTTCACACACCCATCGCCTGCCTTCTCCTAGCAAGGGTGGCAAGATACACTTTGCCCTTCTACAGGTATTGAGTCCTCAAGGTACGTCTCATTGAGTGATCCACGACTCTCCCACTGCTTGGCTCACCAATCGACGCTCAGGTAGGTGGCTCAGAATTTGAAACTGAATCGAGGGCAAATGAGCTCTTGTTCCGTTCTACCCGCACTATACGGATTTGAGGTTCCGATCGCGGTACTACCGTACATGGAACAGCCGTGCTGACCGCGCCCCTCACCAGGACACCAACAGGGGGCAACAAGTTGGCTCTCAACGCCACTAGCGCCGAACGACCTGTTAGCGCGCAAGTCACATGGAGCGCGAAATTGCGTCCCCTTGACATTGGACAGACCCTTGTTGCCGAGTACTCGTAGGCGCGGCCGATTTGCTCCCTAGCTCTCCGTCGTCCAGCTCGGCTGCGGATTCTTCAGGCAACGCGATTCGTTCTCCCGGGCTCGACCTTGTCATGCGATCTGACGTTCGACAGGTCCATTGTTCCTGAAAAGACAGCAACTGCACTAGGTCACTTGAAAAGATTAACTTGACATCCCCATTGAGCGAATGCAACATGCACAATTTCACTTCCTCAAGCTCATGATCGACTCGGAAAAAAAAAAAAACCGCCCGACCACAAACTAGAATAGGGATAAACGAAGAATTAACTGTAGCTCTAATCACAGTTATTAGAGAATCCCAAATTAACACAATCACTGCTTCGCGCCACTTTGTTCGGTGCTCAGTCCTATATACTTGTTCCAATCTAAAGGGTCTCTAGGTCCTCTATTTCTATTCACTCTGCCTTTCAGTTCAGCTATTGTCACGGCCCGGACAAAATACCAAATTTGAGGGCGGAGCACGTCAACAGACGAGCCGAAACGGACAGGTTTTCCTATCCCGAAGCTCATCCAGTACCATATTAACAAGAATGCACTAGCGAAATACACACGCTCACGAGAGTTAAGAATACCATTAGTGAAAAAAAGGAAAACATTATTTACAGTCGATTGATTATTTTTGAATATAATGACATCCAATGTACATTCATATTCTTTGTACTTCATTGACACATTGTCATTCTTTATACATCACATTCTATCTCAAAATAAATTTACATCTTCTCACTCATCTCATCAAATCACAAAAGATAAATTAGGTACTCTACTAGACAAATGAAACCAAACTCAATTGGTTGGCTCTGTCTAAGTGCACGATACTTTACCTCGGTCGCTCGCCGGCATCAGCTCGGCCCGCTCTGTGAGAATAGTGGGAGTGAGGAACTACAACAACTAGGTTTCCAGTGGGTCGGCCTAAATCAGGACATTTACCCATGGACTAACTCTAGGTTAATGAAAGAAATAATGGGAATAGTAGCTAACCATTATACTGTGCTATTAATGCAACAATAAGCAAGATATGTTCAACATTAATTAAATGCAGATTATGCAAATTCTTTGTTCTTTTCACTTTACTCTTTGCTCTTTGTTCTTTAATCTTTGCACTTTGTTCTTTGCTCTTTGTTCTTTAATCTCAAGGCTAACCCGGGGGTATCGCCACATTAACTTGCTTCACATTAAGTCCATTATCGCAGGAACTCACCCGCTAGGACCGTCCTTCGGGTTTACTCCAACCCGTGATGCATAACTCTGGAGCGCATCGCCCGAGGGGGAGCGACCGCCCTCGAGCACGGAACTCATAGCAAGTATGATCGAATCCTTAACTCAAAGGATTTTAAGTTCAATCTTGACTTTACACTAACTCTAGTGTTCTTTACATCACTTTATGTTGCCACTCTAGCAATCATGTTCTTTACTTTTCCTTACTTTTGGCTATCTTTAGCATTCTTGTTCTTTACATCCCACTTTGTTTTCACTTTAGTCATTAGCATTATTCATTACATCATATTGATTCTTTGCCTCACACTATCTCTAGTGTCACTTTACCTTACATTTTCAAATGCCACTCGATCTATGTCACTGTGCCACTCGGTTCTTTTGGCTCACTTTGGTACTCACATTTTCTCTCATGCATACATATAGGGTTTTAACATTCATAAGGTTCTCAACCACCACGTTAAGTAAGTTGTACTCACAATCATGCAACATCACATTCTTATCTTTACTTTACCCTAAGATGCATGCAACAATGTATATACATATGCTCAAATGAATGACACATTAGGCGTAGAGGGAAGTTCAATGAGTTTGAGAAGCACCACCCACCTCGTAGGCTTTCAAGGGTGCTCCGATGATTTTCTTGGGATTTTTAGACCTCTTGTTCTTTACCTGCGGCAAAACGAAGCCAAATTAGGTCATTTTGCCCATAACTTTACATTGGCTTTTCGTAACGCTATTTCGAGCGCACCAACGCGTCGGAAATAGCCCCAATTAGGTTTCTGAAGAGTCAATTACACTTAGAAATTCCGATGAGCAAAAGCCCCAATTTTGTAATATACCGAAAATTCAGAAAGTAAATGTCGAACTTTTGTCAAATTGACCAAAGTGCGAGGACGGTACACTTCGGAAAGTCCGAAAGTGTTAAAATGATTAAAAGTGAGTTACGGGAGGTTTTCGAGAGCTATAGAATCAAAATCTGCATTCTGCAGTTTTGAGCTCTCGGGGACCGGTCCCTGGTGGGAGAGACCGGTCCCCGAACGCGTATGAAATGAGACAGCCGAAAAATTGGCTAAGTCCTGAGAAACTAGCTCTCGGGAACCGGTCCCTGCCTGAGAGACCGGTCCCCGAGAGACCGGTCCCCCAAAGAGAGAGACCGGTTGCCCTGCGCGCAGCAGCTCTGGCCGCGCGGGGAGAGCCTTCGGGAACCGGTCCCTGAAGGAGAGACCGGTCCCCGCCTGCGCGAACAGCCCAGTTCGGGCAGTGTATTAAAGTGAAAGTTGAGGGGTTTATTTGCATTTTGGCAACCCAATAGCTATGTATGAGGGCAAATGAGATATTTCTCTCATTTCCTCACCCTCTCACACTCTCTTCTCTCCCTCTCTCTCTCTAGAAGGTAAAGGAGAAGAAGAAGACAAAGGAAAGGAAGGAAAAAGAAGAAGAAGAAAGTGGAGAAGAAGAAGAGGAAATGAGGAAACTCCCTCTTCCTCATCTCTAGCTTGGAAAAAGGAGAGCTTACAAGGTAAGCTTTGAACCCTAATTATGGTAGAACCTAATTTAGGGTTTGGATTAAGCTTAAAATGGATTTTATGGAACCATTTGAGTATTTGAAGCTTTTCTTTTGCTTCTTTTGAGATCAAGACCATAGAAATGGTGAAGCTTGAGGTGAGCTTCATCACCTCTCATGGTGAAACCCTAAGTAGGGTTTTGATTTGTCTAAAGATGGTTCTAATGGACTTTATAGAGTATAATGAAGCTACTTTCGCTTCCCAATGAGATCAAACCCTAGGTTTTGTATATGTATTGGAGCTAGGGCACCAAATTGGGGCTTTTGCTCATGGGGATTTCTAAGTGCAATTGACCCTCTAGAAACCTAATTGGGGTTATTTTCGACGCGTTGGTGCGCTCGGAATAGCATTATGAAAAGTGTATGTAAAGTTATGGCCAAATAAGCCTAATTGGGCTTCGTTATGCCGCAGGTAGTGAACCGGGTGTCTAAAAATTTTAAGAAAATTGTCGGAGCACCTAAAGGGACCTACAAGGTGGGTGGTGCTCTCCAAACTCGTTGAACTTCTCTCTATGCCTAATGTGTCATTCAATTGAGCATATGTTACATATTTGTTGCATGCATTTTAGGGTAAAGTGATGATGAGAATGTGATGTTGCATGATTGTGAGTACAACTTGCCTAATGTGATGGTTGAGAACCTTATGAATGTAAAACCCTATGTGTATGCAGGAGAGAAAAGTGAGCACCCAAAGTGAGCAAAAGAACAGAGTGACACTATGACATAGATCGAGTGGCATTTGAAAACGTAAAGTAAAGTGACACTAGAGTTAGTGTGAGCCAAAGAACCAAAGTGATGTAAAGAATGATGAAAATGACAATGTGTAAAGTTAAAGTAAAGTGGGGCAATAAGAATAAAAAATGTAAAGAACAAGAATGCTAAAGATAGCAAAAGTAAAGGAGAAGTAAAGAACAACGATTGCTAGAGTGGCAACATAAAGTGATGTAATGAACACTAGAGGTAGTGTAAAGTCAAGATTGAACTTATAAATCCTTTGAGTTAAGGATATGATCATACTTGCTATGAGTTCCGTGCTCGAGGGCGATCGCTCCCCCTCGGGCGATGCGCTCCGGAGTTATGCATCACGGGTTGGAGTAAACCTGAAGGACGGTCCTAGCGGGTGAGTTCCTGCGATGATGGACTTAATGTGAAGCAAGCCAATGTGGCGATACCCCCGGGTTAGCCTTGAGATTAAAGAATAAAGAAAAAAGAGCAAAGAACAAAGAACAAAGTGTAAAGACAAAGAACGAAAGAACTTGCATAATCTGCATATGTTAATGTTGAGCATATTCCTTGCTTATTGTTCAGGCATATTAGCATCATGTTGTAGATTGGTTACTATATTTCAGCTTATCCTTTCTATTATGCCTGAGTTAGTCCTAGTGGGAAAGTCGGTGATGTTCGAGCCAAACCCACTGGGAACTTTGTTGTAGTTCTCACCCCACTATTTCCACAGAGCCGGGACCGAGCGAGCCGGCGAGCGACCGAGGTAAAGGTATCGCGCCTTAGACAGAGGCCACCAGAGTTGAGTTGAGTTTACATTTTGTTAGTAGAGTACCCTATGTTCATCTTTTGTATTTGATGACTAGTGATGTTGAGAAAAGAATGTAATGTGTATTTTGAGGTAAATGTGATGTAAGAAAGAAATGATGAAATGAAATGTAAGGAATTCGAAAGTGAACAAGATGGATGCAATGTATATGATCAAAAATGAATCATAGTACTTGTAAATGTTTAGTTTTCCTTTCTTTCACTAATGGCTATTGCTTACCCTCGTGTAAGCCGTTTGTGTATGTTTCCGCTAGTGCATTTCTTGTTTGAATTTGTACATGTGATGAGCCTTGAACGGATAGGGGAAACCCATACTTTTAGGAGGGGAGAACGTAACACCCCATACTTTTAAACCTTTTGTTTTGACTCATATCTTTTTAAGTTGGACCTTTTCATAATTTTCGATTTTCGAGGGACTCGGCAGCATTTTGTTACCTAACTTAATTAATTATTTTTTTCCCTAACTCCCATCCGATCAAAACCTCTTTTTCTCCTTTCCCGCACGACTCTCTCTCTCTCTCTCTCTCCTCCTCACCGCATTCATACGAGATCTGCCGTTCCGCGGGTGCGCGCGCGACGCCATCCGATCGTCGCCGTCATCCGTAGCCGCCTCCGCCGCGATCCTCATTGGCCGTTATTTCTTTTTGGTTCGCTATCGACGGAATCTTGCCGTCGTCTTCACCGTTTTCGAAAAGGTTTTTCTCTTTTCCTCATTTTACCTCTATATCGAACCTTGTGATCATCCAACCTTCTTGTTTATCGTTATATTATTATTTTGAATACTCGCCTCATGATGATCGAAATTTAAAACTATCAAAATCTGATTTGCTTTGATCTAAATATGTGTTATTCGATCTATCATTTTATCTTGTATTCCTATCTGATTTAGTTATATAAATCCTCCATATTCTGCATGCTTCTTGTAACGCTCCTTACATGTTCGATAAAATGCCTAAGAGAGGGTGAACTTTGTTTTTGTTTCTAATTCCGATCCTATCTGATTGTAAATTGCCTATAGATTTTCAACATCTGAAAACCCTCTTTTCGAACATTAGATCCTCCGTTTATTATTTAAAACTTCATTCATGTTATCTTGCTTCTTTGAATATTTTAATCTTTGAAACTCATCATCCTCTTTGATTGTTAATTGAGTTTCGTCGAATTTAATATTCTAAATCCCTTTGTGTTCTATCCTGACCTATTTGCATACCTTTGTAACCGAATTGTTACCGATGTGAGCCTATTCAATTTAAACCTTGGGTAAATTGTCTGCTAATTATAATTATATTCTCTTTGCATGTTCATTTTGGTTAGCTTATAGAGAATCGCATGTCCCTATTTTAGGTTCTGACGATTGATTTTTGGCGCATTTTCTACTGGATATTTTCCTATCTTTGAAGCTGTGTTAAGGTAAGCAACCGGACACCCGTTAGTTTTTCGTAAGATAATTTAGAAAAATATTCCGATTGTATGAAAATCTTATTTTGTAGATTTTAAAAATTAAGGGTTAAGCATATTATTAAATATTTCTGTAAATTGAGCTTCAACTATGATTGACAAGTTCGTTTAGCAAAAAGAATTTTTGAAACCTGATAATTTGTTTTGTAAATTAGTGACTGGATACATTTTGAATTATTATGTCTCTTGGTATTCTGCTATGCAATGTTGGCCATGTCGACATGTACTTTGTTATAGAAGTGAACTTCGTCTTTGTATTGCGCCTTCGGGTGCCTGCGCCTATCCGCGCCTTTGTTTTGTTTGCGCCTTCGGATGCCTCTGTTTTGTACATGCACTTTCGGGTGCCTCTGTTCTGTTTGCACCTTCGGGTGCTTCTGCTTTGTTTGCACCTTCGGGTGCCTCTAGATCTCGCCAACGGATCATATGATATAGTTAGTTACCGGAGACTTAATATTTATTTCGTTATTTGCTTAAAGAAAAATGCTTTGTAAAGTTATAGTTTCAATTTGATCTGAATTTTAAGTTTTGATAAATTCTTGTTTTCGAAACCTTGCAAATTAAAAAAACCAGTCGCTTAAATTAATTTGTGTATTTAATTATTTGTATGCTTAATCTGACTAATGTGGTGTATGGTTGCTTACCCAGGTACCGAGATCGATTTGCCGGGCGGGGCTGAGACTGAGTGAACTTTAGACGTAGCTAGTTTTGATTTGAGTCCCTTTTGTTTTTACATCTAGTATTTTCGAATTATCTATGATCGTTTGTTATCTATTTTGTTTCGTTATATCTTCGTACCCACTTTTGTAACTTATGGTATTTCCGAACCTCTCTTGTGATTCGTAGTAAGCTTTAGTCCTATAGATATTAGAATTCCATTTGATTTTAGTTAAAATTCAATTTCTTAGTCTCATCCTATGATTCTTTGGATTTAGTGGAAAATTTGGTAATCATCTTTTTGCTAGCTTCCGTCTGATTCTGTAGCCTTGCATATTTGCTAGTTTAGCAGGTATGCGGCGTCTGTTACGCCTCGGGTTTGGGGCGTGACAGATCTAGCGAAATCAGCATTTTTCTACTTGGTGTACCGGTACAGCCATCATGGTGTACCGGTACACAATGGCAGAATCGTGGCAGCAAGGTTAGTTTGGTAATTTCACATTCTAATCCCTATCTACTTGACCCAGCACGACACCAGGAGCTCTGTAGATGATACTAGAGCTCAAAGAAAGGTCCTTGCACCATCCTTACTCTCTCTCTCTAGGATTTTTCTCTCTCTACATAAAAGTCGCCGTTTTGCGCCGTTTTCGCGCCGCGCTTGTTGCTCACTAATTTGAGGACTTAAGGGAAGTCTTTGGCACGTGGGGAGAAGGAGTTTTGCTGTGTTTTTTGTGAGGTTACTACTAGGGGAAGCTGAATCTCAGCTTTAGAGAGGTAATCTACTTGACTTCTCTCTAGTTTACGGTTTAGTATTGAATTTGGACGCCTTTTAGTTTTGTTGCTTCCAACTGAGCTAGAAGTTGTTTACAGCAGTAAAAAGAAGTTATTTTGACTGTGAATTACCTACTTTAGCTCAGAGAAAAGTTGTTTTAAAGCTTGATAAAGATAATTAGTGAATTATGACTCTAATTCGAAGCTATACGCGGATTAATTGAGTGAATTGATGCAGTTTGGACTTGTTCCTTCGCAGCAGGTTCTCGAACCACTTGGGGCTAATTTGGTGACCAGGGAGACTAGTTTGGAAGGTGTTCCAACTAAGGGTAAGCTGAAATTTCTGTGAGAAAACTGAATTTGCAAGATTCCGACTATATCTTTTAGTATTTGACGATCTTGACGCCGTTTTGATATTCTTCGCAGCGAGAGGGTAATTGACCCTTGGACCGCCTTCGATTGGCATTAGAGGGCCTTTTGGAAGCTTAACCTGAGGTATTGAACTGAACCAAAACAGGGAATTAAGCTTCCACTCTGTATTTATTGAGAATTTTGCCGAAATTGGATTTTTAAGTAATCTTCTCGGCACGGTTTTATTACCTTGTTTTCAGCAGGATTGAGGCCTTGTTGAGCTGCTTATTGGGACTTGTTGTAACTGATTGGAGCCTAGTAATAGGTGGGTTTGACCTAACCAGAGCAAGTGAAGCTCCCCTATGTTCTATATGTCACTATAGAATTGGTATTGTTATGCGCTTTTGTGATTATTGTGATTGGTAAAGTACACGGAATATGTCATCATAAACTTGAAATAGTACCTCTATGAAGTAGAGAGCATTCATGCATAAAAGTATCCATGCATAAAAGTATTCTTGTTTAGTTCAGTAGAACAACCAAGAGATAAGTTTATTATGCTTTTATAAGATAGAGAACAGTGACACTCTCTTTGACTCTAAAGTAGCGAGCTATAACATGCTTTATGCCTATGTTGATAGTGCTATGATAGTGGAAAGATTCTGATACCATATGTAAATTAGCATTACTCTCGCCTGTTTCTCAATCTAGTGGATACTAGTTATTGTCAACTTGTTATATTGAAATGCCAATCAAAGGATCGAGAGCGAGAATATTGTGAGTGAAAACATGATAATTGAGACATGTTGGATTGTGGATTATGCTTGCTTGCCATCGTGCTCATTCGCACATGCTTGTGAGGATCGCTCCCTACAAGCCGGCACTCCGGAATTGGCCTACGCGACAGTTGCTCGCCCGTGCGGGATTGGGTGCCGAAGTGGATTGCCGTGGGGAGTATATACTACCACGGGGCCATTAGGCGCGGCGCAAGCTGGACTATCTGGTGTAGGTCCTGATGGTCCTGATAGATGAAAAGGAACTCTAAATGAGACTAAGTACTAAATGACGTTTGACGGTAATGAATGCTTACCAATTATAGTGTACAGTAGTTACTTACACACTTGTGCTTATGTTCGTGTTTATATTCATGCTTACAGCAGTCGGTAAGCTTTATTTATTCAGTTGATTCATTATTGTAGAAAATATCATTACATGTTGCTTACATGTTCATTAATTGTTAACATTGGGAATATATTATGCAAATTACTGCTTTTACTTTTATTTAGTACATCATGAGCCTAGTGGTGTAATTCGCCGAGGCTGGCGGCTTACCCACTGGGAACTATTGTTAATAGTTTTCATGCCCTTTTTATGGTTGTTTTTTACAGAGCCATCTACAGGAGAGGCTAGGGATCGTGGCAAGGGAGTCGCGTCTAGCTAGATATTGCTAGAAGCATGCTAGTCGATCACCTTGCTACTCGGGCTTCGGCCAAGGGTGATGTCCCTATGTATAGAGAGACTACCATTGTATCTACTTTTTGTATACCCGTGATGTATATTTACTATTTGGACCGAGAACTACAGTTGTGATACTTCTCTTTTGTCGAGATTTTGGATTGTATATTTTTTGTTCTTTTGCTTATAGTATATCGACTTGTACTTTGCTCTGATATCAGGATAGGATTTTCTATGTTCTACTTCCTATCGATTTGCTTCTTTGTAGACGCCTTATATACTGCAGGTGTATGGCAAGTCTGTGCACGTACCGGATATGCTTCCGCTGGTACCCGGGCGTGACAGTAACCCTCCTTCCCTCCCTCTCCATGCCCTAGTTTCCTAATCTATTTTCCCCTTTTTTTTTTCCTTTTTCTTTTTAAATTAACTGGGGAATCACCCCACCATGCAGATCTACAAGGTGTCATCGTCGCGGTGGAAATTGCTGAAGAATCGGAGGTTGCAGATCTACTTTTTCTCTTTCCATAACCTATTTCTCTTTCCTGAATCTGCTCTGCATAAAGTTTTGTAATGCAATTGATTGATAATTTACCGTTGGAACATTAGGAATTAATAATGTCAGGGTTGGTTTTCTTTTTCTTTTTCCTTGTACTGTAGACACCGTATATTGCAGACATTTTGTATCAAGTTATCCCAATGAAGATGAAAAGCAAGCATGAAAATAGAAAAGTTGAATAACATTTGGAGTCGTGGTTAAATTATTATTATTATTATTATTATTATTATTATTATTATTATTATTATAGATCTAGCAGCTTAGAGGCAAGCTTACTTAGGCAACATATACTTTGAGCTACTTACTAATTATCATGCGCACATCTAGTAGTTTAGTGGTAGTCCTATCTTAGGCAACATATTCTTTGTGCTGCCCTTTTCTAGTTAATGAAGTTTTTAAAGAATGTCAAACATACATTGATCTTTGAAAACTAGTCATGTCTTGTAAATTTTAAATCCGCTGAGGGTTCTTTTTGAGTTCACTGGGGGATCCAAGGGATTGTATATGGTTTTAAATAAATGCAAGTTTTTCTTCTATCCAAGGGATTGTATATGGTGCAAAATGCCTTTGTATAACATTAAGGATTGAGGCAAATTGAAATATTCTTAAATTTGGCGTGTAAACTAGAGTTAATTTAGGGATTTGTAGGATAGGTAATTTCTATATTAATATTCAGTGATAGGAAATAGTAATTTGGTAGGAGATGTTCGGGCAATACAAGAGAAAATGTAGAACCCTGATCACTCGTTTGCCCGAAACAGGAGGTCAATTGTAAAACCAACTATCCTTGATAATAGTGCTTACTTTTGGTTCTACGATTATATATAATACATAGAGCAAGGATGAGTAGTGATTTTGCTAGGAGACTTTGTAAATGCCCACATTTATTCAATAAAATGTTGAATTCTAGGAAGTGCTTGTATGGATAAGGCACCACCTATTAGAAGTTCTAGTGTATAGCAATTTGAAGAATGCAGCTATCATCTTGCATGCAAACTTTCCCTTTCAAAAACTGAAAAAAGGTCTTAATCTGATTTGTTTCTTTCTTATCCTTTTGTTTAATGCTATTTTCATTTTCTTTTCATTCATTTCTCTTATCGGTCTCTTTTCCATCTTTTTGTCTAGCTTCATCCCTTGGCTTATGTTTTTTTTTTTCTTTTATTTTGCTTTACAATGTTTTTCTTTTTTTGTTAAGTTCAGATTGCATCTTTTGTTCTTGCACATTTCTTTCATGTAATTTATTTATTGTCTACTTGTTGTTTTGAGCTTGTTTGCTTAATGAATTTCATAGTGCATCTTCGACTTGGTGTGTTTGAATATATGTTATTTCTATATAAAAGTACTATTTCTACTAAACCTATGTGATGTTTCTATTTTTCAAAGGTACTGATTATGACTTCGTTGAGAAAAAGAGAACTTAAAAGTTCCTGCTTCATTCTGATGAAATAAAATTCCCTTTTCTCCTTAACCTTTTTAATTAGGAATTCCCTCTTTTCTGTTCTTCTATTTAAAAGTACTATTTCTACTAAACCTATGTGATGATTTTGTGAGTGCATATACTAATTTGGTTTTTGTTGGCTGGAGGTCATTGTCTATATATTTCATTCGGCAGCTTGGTAGTTTTTCAAGTCAAGTCTATATTTAGCTCATGACCTGATTCGAGTCATGACACCTATGCTATTAGCTGGAAGCTACCCAACCCTATCTAATCAAGTAGCCTCTTTATTGTAGTTTTCTTTTTAATGAAGAAGACCGCTAAACGAAAAACTGTGTCAGTATCTACTGCTCAACGTTCCATTGAGGTTCGTTTTCTTTGACTTTCTTCTTTCTGCTCTTTTCCAGAATTTACAAGGGCTTAATCATCCAGTTAGGCAGTGCGGTGGTTAACAGTAGCATTTCCTACTTTGTTTACTATGTAGTGTATGATTGTTGTGTTCTCTTTCATCAGATGATGACATATATTTTCACATTTAATGATGCTTTGTGTGAGTTCTCTAACTTGTCAAGTGGTTTTATTAGATTAAAACATGTATCAACTCATAATAACTCAATATTTGGTGTGATTTGAACATCCATATCATTGAGAGTTTGCCAGAGAGAAGTGTGTTGATGATCATGTTAAAAGAGAAACAGAAGAAAGCCTGGTTGGTTGATTCTCTGCATTTCTCTCCGTATGAATCCAAGTTTAACAATTTCATTGTAGTAGAAGTTTCTTTTCACGAGTTGCCATCGTTGGTTTAAGTATACCTGTGCATGTTAGAAGATGGGGGTATGAACTCCCAATTATCAGTAACAATGTCCATTCATTATGGCTAAGCTAGCAATTATGATTTTTAGCCTTAAGTATTGACAGTATTAATCCCTATATTTATTTATTTCTATTTTGTAGTTTGTTTATTTTTTTCCCTTGGTCTCCTTTGACATCTTACTCAGTTTATGTGTTATATTCTACAGAATAAGTATTCAGTCCAATTTGATGATTTATTCAAGAAAGCTTGGGAAGAAGATGCTAGTGAGCAAGCTTGGCAAGAAGATGCTAGCAAAGAACTGGGAAGTGATGGTGAGTTTTTACGTGCAAACAGCCATCGGATAGCTGTTCTCTCATAAGGTCATGTAGAACTCTTGTGTAACCCATCATCTCCTACGACAGCATAGGAAGCCTACTCTTTAGATGGGAGGGCTCTTAGAAGTCCATGTTCCCAATGACAATTTAATAAGCCGATCTTTCAATCAGCTAGATTTGTGGAATTTCCCTCTTAACTTGTTACATATGTACTTAACAGAATCCAGGTTTGCGAGGCCCTGCAGTTGAAGCAGAGAGCGAGGCCATTAACGTTGTTCATGAAGCGGAACCTCTACTGTTTCCTGAAGCTGAAACTTCTTTCGATCAGATATTATTGAATGAGTCGGAGAAAATCATAGAGAAGTTTGATGGATTAGGTGATGACAGCAGGAAGAATGAAGGAGAGGTACTCTGACTCTGTGGTCTGATATGTTGTTTTTCTTTTTTCACTTCCATTCCATGGACTCTCATGATATGTAAGGGGTCCCGCACTTATATTTTATCATACTTTAAATGTCCATGGCTGGAAAAATATGCATTTGCTTTAGCTTCAAAAGTATGGTCAGTTTTTTTGCTCTTACACTATTAATTCTTCAAAAATGTCTTGTTTTACGTTGCTTATGAGCTATGCGTCCATATATTGTTCAAATATTCATATAATTGTCATGTCTAGTTAAGCTTCGTTATGCATGCATGTCCACAAGATAACTGTTGCCAAGCTCTTACAACATTTATAAACTTAATGGATTAACAGCTGTTTGTTAACCTTATCCACATCAACTCTTCCATATTTCATTTGTTAATTATGCTGAGAGTTCTGCGCATTTTGTGGAGAAGATGATATACCATCTGTTCTTATAATGCTCATCTGTTGTACGAGGGCTGGCTATACTGCTCCTATGAAAACCATCAGTAATCATAACTACAGAGATATCTGTGGAAAGTTTGATGTCGGCCTTCTTACAGGAGATGTAAGCATAAGGACTGAGCCATCCTGCCTTATGACTATCGAAAATTTAAGGTTGATGCTGTACCGAGGTGCTGATATTATTCGCAACATTGAATGGGTATGTTATTTGACTATTACTGGAATTTCTGCTGTTAGCCTAGTAGCTTTTAAGACTTTAAAAGTGAAGGAATTTGCTCTTTTGATCTTAGTTTGTATTAAGTGCACATGTTATATTTTGACGAAGTGCATTACGTGAATGATGCCCAAAAACTGGTGTAGTCTGGGAAGAAGTTATCATAATGTTGCCAAGACATGCTATTCCTTTCGGCAACGGTATCGGCGTTTTCTTTTCTTGGATCATTACTTGTTCAAATTGAGGTTCATCTCTAGTGTAGGTATGTTTTTCCAGTGTAGGTATATTTAATATATATTGGTTATAAGGTGTTTGAACTATAGTGCTTGGGTTTATTTTGGTTTTGAGAGGATTAAATTGAAATTAAAGTTTAAAATTTAAGAATGAGAAATTTTTATAACTATAGGTTATTTTTTAGCAATTTATACTAAATAAATGATATCTATTACTATCAATTATTTTTTTAAAAAAACTTAATTTTATATCAGAAAAATGGTGGCGACAATAGTCGGCATCATAAAACTAGTCATAAAATAAACTGCTAATTATGTAAAGTTTTTGCGGCGACAGTATGTCGCCCCTAATTATCTAACTTTTAGCGACGACAAATTGTCGCCACCAAATATTCCGGTCCGGGTCCAACGTGGTTCTAGCAGTGACACCATGTCGCCGGTAATTATCTAACTTTTCACAGCAACTGCATGTTGCTGCTAATTATCTAACTTTTTGCGGCGACAAATTGTCGCTACCAAATAGTTTTATTGACGAGGTTTTAGGCGGCGGCATGTGGCGACAAATTGTCGCCGCCAAAACGTTTTTCGTGGCGACAAATTTGGCTATGGATGGTTAGAAAGTTAGGAGTACAATATATACACACACACACATATACATATACATATATAGAGTGAGCTGGTATGCTTCTGGAAGCACGAAACCTTCTGTGCTTCCAAGTCGTTTTCGATGTGGGGACTTTCGAATCGACGATCGGCTCCGTTAAACTTGATCTAGAGTATTTGAAATACCTAGAAAATAAATTTTGTAATTTTTCGATATCATTTGCTTAGTGATCGAAAGGGCTTAAAATTAATAATTTTAATGGCCGTGGTGAGCCGTTTGTAAGTTTAACGGTGTAGAAATATCCAAATCACGTGAAATTTTGATCGAAAATTCTTTATACTATATAAAACAAGATTAATATTTTTGATCTAAAATTTTAATGTCATATCATCATATTTTGTAAAATTTTTATTTTCAGCCGTTGATTTTGAGTCACTTCGATCACTAGGCCAATGATATCAAAAAATCGCAAATTTATTTTCTAGATTCTTATAATACTCTAGATCAAGTCTAATGGAGCTGATCGTCGATTCGAAAGTCCTACATCGAAAACGACTTGAAGCACGGAGCGTCGTATTTCCAAAAGCATATTAGACGCACGTACTCTAACATAATTATATATTATATATATATATATATATAATATATATATATATAATATATATATATATATATATATAATATATTATATATGTATGTATGTATATGTATATGTATATGTATATATATGTATGTATTGTATATGTACATGTATATATATATGTATGTATGTATATGTATATGTATATGTATATATATATGTATATATTATATGTATATGTACATGTATATATATATATGTATGTATGATATGTATATGTTATGTATATGTATATGTATGTGTATATGTATGTATATATATATGTATATATTATTATATATATGTATATATATATATATATATATATGATGTATATAATAATATATATATATATATATATATATATATGTATATATATATATATATATATATATATTATATATATATATATATATATATGTTGTCACGTCCTGGACTTCAGCGGAAGCTCACCAGCTACGTGCACAGACCCGTCGTGACACTACTATCTCTAGTGTACACCAGGCGTCTACAATCCATGTAATAAAGGTAACATAACTTTCTAATCAGGTAATCAGAGCAAAAACCAAGAGTCCACAAACTTATACTAAAACAATTCTAACTACAGTTTAAAACATGAAGTACAAAGTACATCCTGAATAGTCCCAAAATACATTTCTGAATTAAACTAGAGTAAACTTGCATCGGTTCATCTAATTCAAGATCGAGTAAGCTCTAGCTAGTCGCAAAACCCTTGCCACGAACCCTAGCCCTTCCCACTGTGGAAGGCTCTGCACAAAAATAATTAACAAATGGGGATGAGAACTATTAAACAATAGTTTCCAGTGGGTAAGCTGCCAAGAGTGGCAAAGTACACACTAGGTCAACTGAAGCAGGAGTAAACTATAATAAATAGAATAAGTAAATACAACAATTAGGTACAATACTTCAATTATAACCTGCTTTAATATGATATGTTTACTAACATGTCATACATACTAATCATTGCATATACAAGTTGATATTTCATACTAGTTACAATGGTTCATCTTCAACTACATGTCATGATTCATGCAACATGTTGTCATTATAGTTTAACTAGCTAATGACATCACAAAACTATTTCCTACACTATTAGGAGTGTACATTTGTAAATACTGTCATTATAACTAATGACTAATAGGAATGTCAACCTTCTAGTATGTTCATTACTAGGTATATCTCAACTAATGACATGAAGTATCTTCACTACTGTTTCTTCTAAGGTTACATTCACCTATATTAACCCAATTAACAAGAGACTTACACGTGGTAAAGTCCCGACTCGTGCCGTGCCTAATGGCCCCGTGGAAGTCAAAACTACCCACGACAATCCACTTTGGCGCTCAGTCTCGTATATTAGCGAGCAATCTGTCACGTAGGCCAACTCTGAAGTGCCGGCTTGTGGGGAGCGACCCTCATAAGCATGTGTGAATGAGCACATTATATAACGTATTGCATCCCCGTGAGTCATGCCGAGTTCCGTCAAAACGAGAGGAGCGCCGTGTTGAGCGAGTTGGAACGGTCCGCAATGGGTTCTATATGTCACGCCCCGAGCCCGCCTACTTGGTCGGTTCGGGCACACCGACAGACTGCTGAACGGATAGGGTTTCCCCTGTACTGCGGACAGAGCCTCCCCTGTACGTCCAAGGCGTCACAATCCATACAATGCAATACTTAAGGTTCCAACCCAGAACAGTATTCAAACAAGAATTGGATAAGGAAGTATCGAAAACATAAATACAACTATACTATTACAAGTATTCATCTCAGATTTTACATATTACATGCATCTTACATTTTAGTCTTCCAAATACAATCCAAATTATTACAAACTATTGCAATCTTATTCTTTCCATCACTAAACCCCTAAGCTAAGCCGACTTAGGGTACCGCTATCTCTGGTCTCGGTGGTAGGGCACTAACTATGGAGCTACGCCCTTGCCTCGCGCCGCCGCGCCGCTCACGTGTGAACCTGTATCCCGAAAAATAACACGGGGGTGAGAACTATTGTCTATAGTTTCCAGTAGGTACGGGCATCCAAAGAAAAAGCTCGACCCACCAGGTCCAAAGGAGGCACTGCAAACATGTTAGTCCAACAGATATATATATATATATGACATCATATAATTCATGTTCATGCCTTGCAAATGCAACTATGCAAATTCATGTAACTTATGCAATAGATTAATTAATTCTACTTTCACTCACTTGCCTTTCTTTAATTCTTAGCCGTTCTTTATTATTTGCTATACCTTAGTATTAACCATTCTAATAGTGTAGAAAAAAAAACAAAAAATATTATATAATATCATATATATATATATATATATACACATACATACGTTATATATGTATATACATACATAATATATATATTTAGTATACATAACATATTATATTACATATAGAGTGAGGCTCTATGGCTATCGGAAAGCACGGAGCTTTTTACCGTGCTTCCCAGCCGTTTGCGAATGTTGCGACTTTTCGAATCGTCATAGGACCCCGGTTAAACTTGACTCTAGAGTATTTGAATACTTAGAAAAAATTTTATGATTTTTACGATATCATTTGCTAGTGAACAAGGCTCAAAATTTCAACGGCTGAAATAAAAATCTTACAAAATGTAATAATATGACATTAAAATTTAGAATCAAAATATTGATCTGTTTACATAGTACAAAGAATTTTCATCAAAATTTCACATGATTTGGATATTTCTACACTGTTTAAACTGCAAACGGCTCACTACGGCCATTGTAATTTGTTGATTTTGAGCCCATTCAATCACTAGGCAAATGATATCGAAAAATAATAAAATTTATTTCAGTGCTCCAAATACTCTAGACAAGTTAACGGAACCGATCAACGATTCGAAAATCGTAGCATCGAAAACGAGCTGAAGCACGGAAGCTCCGTGCTTCCGATAGGCATAGTAACCTCACTCCATACATATATATATATATATATATATATATATATATATACATACATACATACATATACATATAT
Source organism: Ananas comosus (assembly GCF_001540865.1). Taxonomy (NCBI): domain Eukaryota; kingdom Viridiplantae; phylum Streptophyta; class Magnoliopsida; order Poales; family Bromeliaceae; genus Ananas; species Ananas comosus. Next base: position 27,758 of record NW_017893451.1, read on the forward strand.
ACATACATACATACATACATATACATATATACATACATACATACATACATATACATATATATACATATATACATACGTACATATATATACATATATACATACGTACATACATATACATACGTACATACATATACATACATACATACATATACATACATATACATATATACATACGTACATACATATACATATATACATACATACATACATATATATATATATAGTCCGGCTACTATGCTATTAATAGCACGAAGTACTTGGTGCTACCAAGTTTTTTACCGTTAGATCTACCCTTTTGATCATTTTCACCCGTTAGATCATACTATTCAACCAACCACCCACTCAACCCTAGGGGGCCCACATCATCCTAACCCCACATCTCTTAATTCAATGGCCAAAAACTTGCTAGCACCAATAACTTAGTGCTATTAATAGTATATTAGCCTAGTTCTATATATATATATATATAATGTAAATTATACATACATATATATGGATTTTTGGATTTCTTCCGATGGTGCCTCACTATAAATTATATTGTCGCTGAGCCTTATTGGCTGGTCACTTGTGTCGTCTCGAGGATTCGGAGACGATAGGTGAGCGACGGTGGGTTCTGGTGTCGAAATTAACACTTTCGGGAACCCGGATCTGAGCAGTTATCCGACGATAATCGTTTTGGTGTGAGCATTTGTATTTGCTGCCGGGACACCCTAATTATTGTGTTGGGTGGCAGCCGGTGACTCGTGGCACGAGTCGGTGAGTCCCGAGACACTTCGTGAGTTCCAGCGGAGTCCCGGTGCAATTTTCGGGACTTCTGATGAGTTACGGTAATCGGTTTTAGGAAATCGATTCCCGTGGGTTTATTTATGGGGTTGGGAGCTTACTATTTCATAGATATGGGTTGGATTCTAACCCGGTGGACCCTCCTTAGGTCTGGTTGACGTTCTTCCACAGTCGGGAGACTGATGCTATATTCGTACAGGTGAGTATTTCGATCCGAAGTCGGTAAAGTGGTGCCTGCTCGATGATCTCTATCCTTGTCATCTCCTTCTGTTATTTGATATTGATTAAGCATTTTTACATCACTTGATTTCGTAGTTAGTCACTCTACAGTTACTACCATTTTATATGGTCATGATGTAAGGACTGAGATTTTTACAGTGCAACTAAATCTGTTGATGATGTTTATGTCTGTAATTTAATTACATAAGCACTCGTCAAGTTTCAGGAGAAAATGAGCTAGAACGGAGAAGTTACGCGATTATTAGTTTTCACGTAAAGTGAATAGTAACCCGATTTTCCGGAGAAGCTACGGAGTAGAGTTGGCTTTCGGCATGTATCGGACTGCGTTCATAGCGATCCAATAGCTCGTTTCGATCGGTTCAGCTATTCTGGAACCAATGGCACTGACGGATTTCAGATCTGATGCACTATTTTCGAGAAAAAGGAGTTTTACCGAAAAGAGGGTTTTCGCTCTTTGCTTTTCTGTGCATTCTAAAGCTTCTCGTACTCCGTGCTTGTGACCTGGAGTAGGGTGAAGAATGTTTCGGGTCCCTACTAGTGGTAGGGAAGTCAATTTCTAATGCGAAAGTTGGTTTAATGGGTTTACACATTGGTATACGTGCGATATATGGATTAATTAGAGAGCGGATGGGTTCCGTTGCGAATCCGTGACCAAATTAGATGAAACGAAATCATAGTTTCGATGCCCCCGTTGTACTGAACGCGATGGCCCAGTCGGATCGAAAATCCGACGGACGGATCTTCGGGAGTCGTGAAAAGTCCGCTGAGAGGTCAAGTTGGCAAAATCGATTATTCGTGAAAAGGTCCAATATTTTATGCGTGGTCTTGCGCGATTTCGAACGTCGAGGGACATATACGCATATTCCACATGCTGGCGGGGGGCTTGGTAAGAATTACTGGACTAGGAGGGGTTCTCCGCAATTGTACACATAGAATAAATAGGTTCTAGAGTTCAACCAGGGAACCCTAACCCTAATTATCTTCCTAGTTGCCCTAGCCGCCCCGCCTCCACCCTGCCCAACCAGTGCTCACGCCCCGGCCGCCGGCGAGCTGCTCCGGCCGCCGGAAAAGCCACCCCAACCTTCTCTCGGTTCCCCTCTAGCCCTGACTTGCCACATCTTCGATCGTTGTGCTCGGAGGAACATCAAAGCCCGAGCACCATCTTCCCCTGGCCGAGGCCCATCCCCGGTGTCCTCCCTCGCCGGCCCCGGCCACCCCCGAGCACCGCCGGAGCCACCCCTGCTCCCTGCGGCCAACTCGGGTCAGCTCTGTCTGAGCCGGCTCAAGCTCTGCGACCACGCCTTTGTCTCGGCCGCGCCTCCTCCTTTCGGCCCCGGCGACCTCCGGCAACCCGGCGCGCGCGTCCCCCGCCGTCCCCGCGCGCCGCCGACCGCCACTGGAACCTTCTGTGGCCGCCCAGACCTGTGCGGGCTGAGGTCGGGCCTGTTCAGCTTCCAAGCGCCGCCGCCGCCCACCGGGGGCTGCACCACCCTCCCCTCGGCCTCCGGCGCCGCACCGTAGACGCCCCGACCTCCTCCGGCCGCAGCCGTGCCGCCGGGAAGCACGAAACCGAGAGGGAGTGGGTGGAGTCGATTTCTTCCGCCGCGCCATCAGTTGTCGCCCGCCGCCGGCCAGCACCCTCCCCGGACCTCTCGGACCAGCTGCTCCCATCCTCGGCCGGAGTGCCAGCCTCCCGGCCGCCGGCTACCAACCCTAGCTCCCACTGCTCCGATATATTGTTTTTGAGTTCCAGCATTGCAGTTTAAGCTTTCCGGCCACCTTTCCGGTGATCCGATGACTCCCCGACACCCCGAGAAGTGAGCACGATGATCTAGGGTTCGTGTTGAACATCGTGCTCACCTCCGACAGCGGCAAAGACGCCCTGGTTAGCAAGTTAGTCGCGACCTTCGCGCTGTGCGCACTGTTTCACAGATTTCGTGTCGCTCGTGCGCGCACCGCAGTGGTCGGCAGTGCTCCGAAAGGTGAGCACGGCCTCCGACATGATGAAACCTGTCAGCGAGTGCGACGGTCGGATTAATCGACCTCTGGTTTGCGTGCACGGTCCAGAAAAGCCTAGAAATCACATGAAATGATGGGATTTCACGTATCGGTATGGGCTTTTAGGACTTTTGCTTCGATGTAGATGCTGTTGTGTCACGCCCCGGGGTCCCTTTTTGTTTCAAACATAGCGGAAAAGCGTCTGAAATTTTTTTTTTTTTTTTTTGCAAACCTGACCCCAGAGTATGCCAGATCCGCCACAAATACAGGGAATCCACTGTTCACACGGACAGAGTCTCCCCTGTATTTGCACGGCGTCGTACAAGTACAAGAGTATAGCCAGGAAACAACCACAACCAAATGAATATAACGATAACTATACATTCATACATTCACAATTCACGTCACAGTTTTACATTCAGTGTTTAAATAGAAATTCACGAAAATTCTTTTGAAAACCGTTCCCTACACGGAAACCTTTATTCGTTAAAAATGCTACCACGAGGGGTAGAAAACCTTTTATTTTACAAAATCCAGAAATCCACATTTTCAAATGTAAATAAACACTGAACCACATAAACCAACTAAACTATTCATCAGCCAAAATAAGAAGGGTAAGAAAGTAAACCGAATTAACCCGGGTCGAAAGCTCTATCGACCGCTACACGCGTACCTCACGTCTCGTCCCACTACTCATCGCCCACGATACCTGAAAAATGGTGGGGGAGGTGAGAACATGTAAACATGTCTCCCTTCCCAGTGGGTACCGCAAGCCGAAGAAGGCGAGGAGTACTCACCGGATCAGGAAGAGATAACCAACAGTATGGGTAAGTAAAATACTGTAGCAACGATAATGAACGAATGAGATATATATATATGAAAACACAACTACCGCTACTGTAATGTACAACTGCAAGCATACAAGGATATCAATACTATAGTAGCAAGACAACTGTAAAGAAAGAACTAGAAGTACATATGCAACAACCGCTACTATAGCTATATGCGTCAACCGGACGAGAAGTCCCAAAAGTACCCAATCTAAACCGCCGTGTCGGTCTAAGGACCTCAGGCAAAAGCCACTATCTGCTCACACCTGGCATGTAACCCTAGCACAAAGAGAACACCGCTGGGCTCACGGGTCGGATGTACGACCACTTTTCCGGAAAAGAACACCCTCCTGCGGGGGATCAACCCGCTGGTGTACGTGAAATGCACTCGAGCTGTGGCGATCAATGCGGATATGATCAATAGCCAACCGTCGGCAATCAGCCAACAATCACTGCCCCTCTGGGCATACCGACCGTGTAGGTCATCAAGTAACAACGTGAACCGACCGAGATAGGTCAAAGTACGGAAAGTAACGAACGACCAAACAGGTCACCGATGCAAATAGGANTAGAATCGTCGAGGGGGATGGGGCTCAGCCCACAATAGAAGTTACCGGCGACGACAACCCAACCTGCTGCAGGTTCAATGGGTCGAAACAAGTCAAACGGGTAGCTGTGAGGAGCATTGTTTTATATCCTCATCCCTATAGCGACAGTGCTCATATCTGCAAGTGGATAGGAAAGGCGTTAGCCTTGAATGATTCCGAGACCTACAAGACAGGGTGTGACCTTGCAGATATCCTTTGAGGACCTACTATATGTGTGGAGTCGTGAGGCCGTGACTATAGGAAGAGGGCGGTTCTCTAAAACACACACAAAGCGATACTAGCGTATGGCTATAAAAGCGCTCACCCGCTTAGAACCTAAACAACTGTACTATGTGTGCTGTTTGTGAAAATCCGATTCATCGCCCTTAGTTCAAGGGATAGTCCACTATCGTGCCCTCGTACGTACATTGATAAGCACTAAGTGAAGGTTCAAACTCGAAAGGTACCTTTACTAAAAACGTGGTATAAGAGATCCAGCATTCTTTTGAGTTGTTTTGAATTTTAGTTTATTTACTTTCTTTATTTGAAGTTTTTAGTCATGTGGGGGAATGTTAGAGTGTCACGCCCCGGGGTCCCTTTTCAGTTTAAAACAAAGCGGAAAAGCATCTGAATTTTTTTTTTTGAAACCTGACCCCAGAGTATGCCAGATCCGCCACAAATACAGGGAATCCACTGTTCACACGGACAGAGTCTCCCCTGTATTTGCACGGCGTCGATCCAATACACAGTACAACCAGGATACAACCACAACTAGATGAATATAAAAATAACTATACATTCATACATCCACCATTTACATCACAGTTTTACATTCAAGGTTTAAACAGAAATCCACAAAAATCTTTTGAAAACTGTTTCTTACACAGAAACCTTTATTCTTTTAAAAACACTACCACGAGGGGTAGAGACCTTTTATTTTACAAAATCCAGAAATCCACATTTTCAAATGTAAATAAATACTGAACCACATAAACCAACTAAACTATTCATCAGCCAAAATAAGAAGGGTAAGAAAGTAAACCGAATTAACCCGGGTCGAAAGCTCTATCGACCGCTACACGCGTACCTCACGTCTCGTCCCACTACTCATCGCCCACGATACCTGAAAAATGGTGGGGGAGGTGAGAACATGTAAACATGTCTCCCCTCCCAGTGGGTACCGCAAGCCGAAGAAGGCGAGGAGTACTCACCGGATCAGGAAGAGATAACCAACAGTATGGGTAAGTAAAACACAGTAGCAACGATAATGAACGAATGAGATATATATATATATGAAAACACAACTACCGCTACTGTAATGTACAACTGCAAGCATACGAGGATATCAAAACTATAGTAGCATGACAACTGTAAAGAAAGAACTAGAAGTACATATGCAACAACAGCTACTATAGCTATATGCGTCAACCGGACGAGAAGTCCCAAAGGTACCCAATCTAAACCGCCGTGTCGGTCTAAGGACCTCAGGCAAAAGCCGCTATCTGCTCACACCTGGCATGTAACCCTAGCACAAAGAGAACACCGCTGGGCTCACGGGTCGGATGTACGACCACTTTTCCGGAAAAGAACACCCTCCTGCGGGGGATCAACCCGCTGGTGTACGTGAAATGCACTCGAGCTGTGGCGATCAATGCGGATATGATCAATAGCCAACCGTCGGCAATCAGCCGACAATCACTGCCCCTCTGGGCATACCGACCGTGTAGGTCATCAAGTAACAACGTGAACCGACCGAGATAGGTCAATGTATGGAAAGTAACGAACGACCAAACAGGTCACCGATGCAAATAGGGGAACCGACCAACCAGATCACAAGTATAGTATATACGAATGCCATCTATTCTACCCCTATACAGGATACTACAAATAAAACAACCAGGCAGAGTAAATAAAGATAGTATGTAGATACTGCTCGATGTCAACTAAAAGTACGAACGCAAGAACCGACCGATAGGTCACAGGAGTGTAATCGATATAGTCCAGAACTACCGTCAGCACCAGCCGACAATCCTACCCCTCAGGGTACACCGACCTCAAAGGTCATCGAACGACAGAAGTCAAGAAATAGACCAACCCGACTACATTAATGCAACAAGAGACACCAGTCAACAGATATAGATAAAGCAACCGCAGTCAACTAGGTCACCGAAACGAAGTACGAGAACGACCAATCATGTCACCGGGATCACGTATGGATAAACTACTCTATCTACACATGATACTAAGCAAGGAAACATATGAGTAGAGTATAATAAAAACAACGGGGATGCAAGCTCAATACTATATATCAAGATATATATATATATGCCAGATAATAACGAGAGAACAGAGGTAAGAAACCATCACCGAGCGTGCACCACTGTACCGACGTCGGATCGAAGTACCCACCTGTACGAATGCTGCGCCTGTCTCCTGACTGCGAAAGAGCGTCGACCGGACCTAAGGAAAGTCCACCGGGTTAGTGTCTAACCCACAACTAATAACCACTAAATCCACAACCTACAAGCAAACCCTTGGGGACCGGTTTCCCAAACCGATCGTCGTAATACGCCGGAAGTCCCGTAATCGCACGGGGACTCCGCCGGAACCCACGAATTGTCCCGGAACATACCGACTCGAGCTACGAGTCACCTGCTGCCACTAAACATAGATACTCGTGCATCATGACAGCAAACACAACTCCTCGTGTCGAAACAATTATCGTCGGATAATCGTTTCGATTCGGGTTCCCGGAAGTGTCTAATTCGACACCGGAACCTACCGTCGCTCACCCGCCATTTTCGAACCCTCAAGATGATGCGAGTGACCAGCCAACAAGGCTCAGCAACAAAACACGGAGCAACCAAACACCGTCGGAAAGAATCCGAACCGAAATCGCGTTCTTTCGGCGAATTTCGCCGAAAAACGCACCGAAATCAACCTTTCGATTTCCGCGGAAGCTAACGGATCATGGACAATCAGTCCAGAGGTCAAAAACACTCACGGGCACTGCCCACAGTAGCCACACGATGCATAATTGCATAAAAGCCCCTCAATTTACATAAAATTCTATCATTTTATGTAATTTGAGCGATCAAGCGACTCGTTCACGCAAACCGAGGACTTCCAAAGTCCGCAGAGACACGTACTGACAGGTCTCAACGTACCGGAGTCCGTGCTCACGATCCGGAGCACAGCGGCTCGCTGTGGGAAGCGCGGGAGCAACCCGAAGGTTCAGCGAACAGCGCGCAGTCAAGGAAGATCGCGCCGAACAGGACTAACCGGACACTTCTGATCCAAGGGAAGGTGAGCATTGTGATCAGCACTGACCAGCGGTCACCATGCTCACCGCCGGAGGCATCGTAACAGCCTCGGATCGCCGGAAAAACAAGCACAAACCTGAAACAGCAGCCAAAAAGGCTGAAACGGAGTGACGTCGTCAAAACAACGGAACGGGACCTTCCCGACAGAATCCAAGGTGAGCACGATGATCAGAAACTTACCAGGATCATCGTGCTCCCTTCCGTAGAGATCGGGGAAGCTCGGGAAGCCCAGAACAAGAAACCCACTCACTAAGCCTTATTTCGGGCTTGGCCGGAGCAACCTTGCTCCGGCCGGCCTCCGGCGGCACGGCGGCACGCGCGGGGCCCTGAGTCGGGTGCGGGGGAGGTGAGGAACTCCGTGCTCACCTCGGTTGGCGACGAGAAGCGGCGGCGGCGTCGGCGGAGCAAGCTCGGCCCGCACGAGCTAGGACACGGATTCCAAGGGAGCTGCGGCCACGACGGCGGCCGGGGTAGGTCGGGGATGACGACGGCAGGTCCCCAGAGGCCAGAGAAGGAGGAAGGAGGCGGCCTCGAGTGGCGGCGGCGTCGGAGAAGACCGCAACAAAGCCTCGGCCTGGGCTCGGGCTAGGCGGCCGCGGCTGGCCGAGGCGGCGACGGCAGCGCACCGGGGCGGCGGCGACCGACGGGAAGGGATGCCCGGGCACGGAGGAGGTCGGCGGGAGGGATTCCAGGTGGTGGCGGCGCGCTGGCGGCAGTGGCAACCCGGCACGGCCAGGGCTCGGCCTGGGCTGGCAGATGTGGCCCGGGGCGGCAGCGGCGGTGCAGGCAACGGCAGCGGTCGGAGGAGATGATCGCCGGAGCACGGGGCGACACCGAGGGAGGGTCCAAAGGTAGCGGTAGTCTCAGGCCTCCTCCCAACCCAAGAGGAGAGAGGGAGAGAGGAAGAGAGGGAGGAGATAGAGAGGAAGGATGGAGCAGCCAGCTCCGGCGGCCGGCGGCGTGCTCAGGTGGACGGGGCGCGCGCGGGGAGAGTAGGGGAACGTGGGGGGGGCGGCTAGGGGGCTAGGGCAAAGCTAGGGTTAGGTTAGGTGACTCCAAACCCTAGAGAATAACTATATACTAGGTGCAACTTGCAAGAAAACCCCTCAAACATCTGAAATTGAATCCGAGTCCCTCACGGTACGACTAAAACGCAAGAACGCCCCTCCACGTGCGATCTCACGAGAAACGGTACATAAAATGTCGCGACTTTTGCGAAATTACCGTTTTGCCATCACCGACCTCTCCTCGATCAACGCGCGATCTCCGCAGATCCGTCCGTCAGATTTGCGAACGGATTGCACCAGTGCGATCAGCACCTCGGAGACAACCAAGCTACACTTTCGATTCATCTCGATCGACCACGGATTCACAACAAAATCCAACCTTCTTCCAATAGAAGGAAACATACACACAAATACATATAAAACATGTATTTTTGGATTTTATCGAAATCCGTGCGTCAAACTCAAAATCCATCAGCGCCATTAGTTCCAGAATAGCTGAACCGGTCGAAACGAGCTATTGGACTGATATGAACGGAGTCCGATACGCACCAGAAGCCAACTCTACTCCGTGGCTTCTCCGGAAAACCAGAGTTACTATTCACTTAAGTGAAAACTAAAAATCGCGTATCTTCTCCATTTTAGCTCATTTTCGTCCGAAACTTGACGAGTGCTTATGTAATTAAATTACACACATAAACATCATCAACAGAGAGTTTAGTTGCACTGTCAAAAATCTCAGTCCTTACATGTTGGCAGCACGTTTGGGCTGAGGATAACTTCTGGACTGATCGTCCAAGGCCCCAAGCCCTTGCGGAAATCAAAAAGTGGTTTTCGGAGCGTTTTTCGGCGAAATCCGCCGATAGAATGCGTTGTCGATTCAGAATTCATCCGACGATACCTTGTGGTTGATTGTAGCGTCGCTGAGCCTTGTAGGCTGGTCACCCGTGCCGTTTCGAGGGTTTGGAAACGACGGGTGAGCGACGGGGGAGTTCTGGTGCGGTTTTCGGGACTTCCGGTTTGTTCGGTAATCGGCTTTGGGAAACCGGTTCTCGTGGTTTTGGTGAGTGGGGATTGTGAGTTAGCGTTACATGTCAGTGGGTTAGATCTTAACCCGTTGGACCTTTCGTAGGTTCGATTGTTCTGTCTTCACAGTCGAGAGATCTTCGTCAGACACGTACAGGTGGGTACTTCGATCCGACGTTTACAGTGGTGCACGTTCGGTGATGGTTTCTTACCCTTGCCCTCTTACTATTATCTGTGTGCATATACATATTGAGCCTTGCACCCATATTATTTTCGTATTTACTCTACTCGATTGTTTTCATGTTTAGTATCTTGTGTAGGAGTAGAGCAGATTTCATCAGCATATGATATACTTGTGACATGATTGGTCGAGTTCGCATCCTATATCTGTGACATGATTGGTCGAGTTCATATCCTATACTTGTGATATGATTGGTCGAGTTCACATCCTATATCTGTGACATGATTGGTCGAGTTCATATCCTATACTTATGACATGATTGGTCGACTTCATATCCTATATCTGTGACATGATTGGCCGAGTTCACATCCTATATCTGTGACATGATTGGTCGAGTTCATATCCTATACTTGTGACATGATTGGTCGAGTTCATATCCTATATCTGTGACATGATTGGTCGAGTTCATATCCTATACTTGTGACATGATTGGTCGAGTTTCATATCCTATACTTATGACCTATTCGGTCGAGTTGCTACAGTTCTATCTTGACATACGTAGCCAACTAGTTGCTGATGGCCTATACGGTCGGTGTGCCCTGAGGGGCTGGATTGTCGGCTAGTTGCCGATGGAAGATCTTTGAGCATACTACATTGATCGCCACTACAGGTACGCATTTCACGAACACCAGCGATCTGAATATATATATATATATATATATATAACTTTTATAAACTCTTTTTATGTTCATTTTTATTTTTTCCTACGATAATTTCACTCCTTTATGACTTTTTTTTTTTACAACATACACATTATTCATAATACCATTCTATTCTAACCTAATATTTCTATAACACTCTGGGGTCCTTCAGGATATATATTTTTAAGAATTGGACCGAATTTGTAAAACCTATCAACATTCTGGGTTCTCCAATTCTCTCAATTCGCATAATCTTGTACATATCAGGATCCTACCCACTGGGGACTCTTCAACCTCGCAGTGTCAACCATAGTCTCGCTTAATGGTCGGCCTTCACATTCTACTCAGAGTCAACTCGGTCCCAGTCTTACTGTTCCGATCCCTTTGCTTAGAGTGTAGCGAACTATGAACACTCAGACTTGGACTCAGGATATATATTTTATGTTATCCTGTTTGAGAATTGACCGAATTTGTAAAACCCACCAACGTTCCGGGTTCTCTAATCCTGCCCTCATCATGATCCTACCTACCGAGGAACCCTTCAACCCCGCAGTGTCTATCATAATTTTATACGAGATATAAAACTGCCCAAATGAATTTATAACTTATAAAACAATTTTTTAAAGTTTTTGATATAAATTAATTATTAAATCTAAACTAACCTCCTCATACTTTAAAAAAATCATTATAACATGCGAAAATATCGTGCGGTTTTAAAATATGGGTTTTTAATTTAAATGATATAGTGCATTCTTTTAGATGATATTACTTAATTGAAAATTTAATAGTCTAACTGCCCATAATTTAAAACTGTACGTAATGCACTCTTTCCTAAGTTTTAAATTTTAAATTAAAAATTCATGATTCACAAACCGCCAATAATGTAAACTCTTTTTTTAAAAACTTTTTTACGCATTTAACGAATACATAATACACTAACTGCTTTTGCACATCTATCATTTAAATTATATATGTATTAAGCTTTAAATTTTATTTTAAATTTTAAATTAAAACTTATGATGCACTAAGCGCCCATAATACTTTCCTTTATAAACTTTTTTTGTGCATCTATCGTATCTATCATTTAAATTAAGTATGAATTGAATTTTAAATTTTAAATTAAAACTTATTACGTACTACCTACCAATAATGCAAAATCTTTCCTTTATAAACTCTTTTGCGTATCTATTATCTATTTAAATGAAAATGTATAATGCACTAAACGACCATAATGCAATCTATCTTCTATTTAAATTGAAATGCATAATTCACTAACTACCTATCTTTTTTTTATGAACTCTTTACGCATGTATCAATCCTCTACAATGTACTAACCACCTATCTTTCTTTTATAAACTCTTTGCACAGTGCGGAGCCCCAGGGGAAAACTTTAATTTTCGGTTACGCCTTCACGGGTTAAAAAAAAAAAAAACTTTTGGAATTGGGGTCTCGCACAGTCTAGGCGGTGTTTATATCCTTTAGGTGATAAGTGTGCTTGTTTTAGAGGGAACATAAACGTGCCGTAACGTGTTTATGTTCTATGTTGGTGTTCATACTTGTAGGTGTATGTTTGTGGTAAGTCAAAGTGGTAAGTAAAGTAGTGTCTATAAATATTTAGGTGTAGATAATCAAATTTTGCAAAAGATGATCCTTCGAATAAATTTTATGATTCTTAGTGCTTTTGGTCTTTTGAGAAAAATTTTGATAAAGGGTGTACTTTTGGAAAAGAAAACTTCATGCGATGGTGCTCCCTATCTTTTGGTAAAAGTAGAGTCTTTTTAGTAGTCAAGAAATAATGTAAGTGTTTTAGAGTAAATAGGTTTATTTTATTTTGGTTGACTCGGTATTTATGATTTAGCTAATAAAACTCTTTCAGTCCAATTCTTAATTTGGTTTAGCTGCCCAGCCATCGCGATAGCTAGCGATTTTATGCGAGGAGTGCGTCGCAGGGCTGAGCCTGAGCGCTGCAGTGGACTTTACCTCCCACCCCCCACTTTTGTATATGTATACAGAGAGGAGGGTCACCCATGGCGTTCGGTGGCTTCCGCTCCTTATGAGTGGCCGTTTTTCTCTAGTGGTTTCAGTATTCATCTACAGTGTTTATGTCATCGATAGTATGGTCTTCTTTTCCCTTGTCATTATCTTGTACATTGATGGTGATGACATTTTATCTGATCTTACGTATGTATTTATAGTATTAATGTCAGCGTTACTACGTCCCCATTTGTTGTCATGTCTCCTTATATTGATCGGTGATGACATTATGTTTTGTTTCACGTTCATACGTAGTTGATCTGTATGCTCTTTAGGTTTTATATCGGTTAGGAACACCGGACAGTACTTCTGAACCGGATTCGAGCGGGTATCCAGAGTTCCTGGCGTTTAGTTCATGGTGAGTTCTCCCTGTATAGTTGGGCGTGGGTTTTAGCGATTGAGACAAATTCGCGCCGCATATAGTTCAGACCCCCACTCTTGAGTCCTACCGCTTGGGACAGATACTGTGGAGTGGAAGGTGACCCGACCGTTGACTTCATGAGCCCAATCATTAGGACAGATTCTGAGGAAGTCACGGCATGTTCGATATCAGTTGGTTACGGTTTCGTATAGTCCTTACTTGTGTTTATAGTGGCTGATACTTTAGTTGATTACAGCTCAGTACAATATATCCCTATGCTCACTGTGACTGATATTTCAGTTGATTACAGTTTAGTACAGGACATACTTATGTTCACAGTGGTTGATATTTTAGTGGTTATAGTTCCAATAGATGATTTTATACAGTACATACTCAGTTAGTAGTTCCTACAGTAAAATGATGATCTAGTACACAGTGCGGGGCCCCAGTGAAAGTCAAATTTTCTATCGCCTTTTCGCAGACTTAAAAAAAAAACTTTTGGACTGGGGTCTCATACAGTCTAGGCGGTGTTTATGTCCTTTAGGTGACACGTGTGCCTGTCTCGGAGGGGACATAAACGTGCCGCAGCGTGTTCATGTTCTACATTGGGTCCATGTTGGTGTTGGTTTACTTATATGTTTATTGGTTGTTAATATATAAGTATGTGGTAAGTGTAGTGTCCAAGTGTAAATATATAAGTTATAAATTTGTATTTAGGTGTAGATAGTCAATTTTATAAAGGTTGAGTCTTTGTACAAAACTTTATAATTCTATGTTTTAGGTGTCTTTTGGAAAACTTTTGACAAGGGATGTGTCTTTGAAAATAGAAAATTTTGCGATGGTGCTCCCCATCTTTTAGAAAATAAAATGTTTTAAGTCTTTAGGAAAATAAAATTGCATTACTTTATGACTTGGTGTATTTGATTGATTTGATATGTAGTTGTCTTTATTATCCCCATTATTGATTTGGCTTTATTGGACTCAGCCTTCGAGATAGTTGGCGATGCATAGAGTGAAGAGCAGAGTTGGGAGTGGTGGGCGCTATGGACTTTTTATCACCCCCTCCACTCTTGTACATTTGTATAGAGGGGAGGGTCACCCATGGCGTTCGGCTTCTTCCGCTCCTCATGAGTGGCCTAGTCCTTCTCAATATGTTGTTGTGCCCAGTCACCTTTATATCATCGTTGTTATTATTTGCTTTCTCTATCCATTCTATTACTCGTCTATATGGCTTATGTCATCATTATTTGACTTTCTTTCATTCTTGATCTGACTTATTGCCGATGGCGATGACATTGACTTTAGCTTTCGTATGTACTTATAGATGATATCATCGTTCTGTTGATATTTCATTCTTGACATTTATACGTACGTTGCTGACGATGATATCTGTATACGCAGTTGACTGCTATTGGAGTTTTCATGGGTTAGAGCGACGGGATAACCAGGCTTCTGGAGTCCGGGTACGGTGTGACGAGTTGGACATGGACTGGGAGCGTTACTTCGGGGACCCAGTCTTCGTATATGAGAGCGTTATTTCGGGGACCCGAGTGCCCAACCGTTAGGTTGGTGAAAAGACCTTTTCTTGTGGGAGAACGCCACCTNTATATATATATATATATTGTTAATATCCTTTCTCATTTATCCACGTCGAGCTCGCCGGCACTGACACATCTTTATTGTCCTCCTCATTGTCATCATCATTGTCGACGCCGGCATATTATTGCCTTCGCCACCTTCATCACATTTGGAGAGGTATTTTGATCTAACCTGAAAAATTTTTTTAATATACTTTTATACTATTTTAGCATTATTTTTATTATTTTCTCATTTTTATTTATACACAAATATAAAGTATATATATTTTTAGTAATATTATTTTTTTATTTTTACTTATATTTTTCTCAAATATTCTCATTTGTCCCCGTATTCTCATTTGTCCCCGTCGCCGACACTGACGCATCATTATCATTCTCCTCATCATCATCAGTGCCGACACATTGTTGCTTAGTCACCTTCACCACAGTTGGAGTGATATTTTGATCACACTTAATTTTTTTTTAATGTGTCTATATACTGTTTTACTTTTCAAATATTTTTTATGCCTTTTTATCTCTAGATTGGGGCTAAACTTAAGCATAAAAAGAAAAAAAAAAGTTATTGATAAATTCACTGGACTAAACTAAAGAACCCCAAAAAAAAGATGTCGTTATATCTAATTGATTTGGATTTGAAATTTCTTAGTTCTAACATAAATTTATTAGGATAAAATAAAATACTCCAAAAAAAAAAGATTTGAAATGATTTAGATTTTGGGCTTACCTGGATAGACTAAATTTATCTATACTAATAAAAAAGTGAGTTTTAAATTTTATTTCCTTTCTAGAATACTATCCCCCATTAATATAATTCCAATAACATACTAATAATATCATTCATTCAAATTTTATAAGTATAAATCACAACCGTACAATTTTTATTTTATTTTTAAATTATTATAAAATGTATTAATTCTTAGCCATTGGATCTAATCCAACAGCCGACGTATCAAATCCTCTAACAGTGCGTATCAAATCCCACATTTTATATACGTACCCTATCTCCTAACATAATATCTATATTATATTTTATCTAATAATAATTATCTTTATACTTCATACTTATTTATATCTATACTATATATAAAAGCATATAGAAATTCTTATAATGACAGACGGAATTAAAAAAAATAAAAGTAAAATTTTTTGTCAATGGTTATGATTAATTTGTTAAAAAGATATCTCAAACAAAAACGAATGGTTATGATCAATCTATTAAAAAATAGTATTCTTATCTATCAATATAAATATCAAATCCTACGAATGGTTATGATTAATTTGTTATAAATTATTTCAAATAAAAAAACAGTTATGATCAATCTGTGTCACGCCCCGGGGTCCATTTTAGTTTGAAAATACAGCGGAAATAACTAGAAATTTTTTTTGAAAGATGTGACCCCAGGGTATGCCAGATCCGCCACAAATACAAGGAGTCCACTGTTCACACGGACAGAGTCTCCCCTGTATTTGCACGGCGTCGCACAAGTACAAGGTGTTTATCCAGGATTACAATCACAGTTAAATGAACATATAACCAAATGTACATTCCTACACCAGTCATCACAGATTCACATTCATTTGTTAAATCATAAATCCACATCTATTAATTAAAACGTTTTCTACCCGGAAACTGATTTTGAAATACTAGATACAAAATCTACGAGAAAATCTTTTTAAAACTGTTTCCCACACAGGAACCTTTTTCTTTAAACGCTACCACGAGGGGTAGAAAATCATTTCCAATACTTTACATGAAAACCACGAGTGTTTTATTTAACTTCACAAAATCATGTGTATATATATCCAAGTAAATAAAACCAACAGAACCATATGTCTAAGATATATCAACAGAAGTAAAGAGGGTAGTAACTAAACCAACAAACCGGGTAGGAAGCTCTATCGACTGCTACGAACATGTCTCCTGTCTTGTCTCAACCATTACCGCCCGCAATACGTGAAAAATGGTGGGGGAGGTAAGAATATGTAAACATGTCTCCCCTCCTAGTGGGTACCACAAGCCGATGAAGGCGAGGAGTACTCACCGGATCAGGAAGAGATAGACAAGATCAAGAGCAGATATACTAAATACAGTAGCAACAAATATACATGAACATGATGTATAAGAACAACTACTGCTACTGTAAGAAAGAACTGAATGCATACATGGATATCAACTATAGTAGCACGACGACTGTAAAGAAAGAACTAGAAGTATATATGCAACAACCGCTACTATAGTCATATGCGTCAACCAGACGGCAAGTCCAAAAATACCCAATCTGAAAACTGCCCTATTGGTCCGCAGACCTTAGGCCTATGCCACATCTGCTCAACCTGCACAAGACCCTCGTATAAAGAACCCGGGTGTGGAAGGCAGATGACCCTAGCATTAAGCTCCTGGGTCTACAAGCATATAAGCCTAGCATAAAGCTCCTGGGCTCATGGGCTGGTACTCACAACCACTTTTTCAGAAAAGAACACCCTCTTGCGGTGGCCAAACCGCTGATGTTCGTGAAATGCGTACGAGCAGTGGCGATCGATGCTGATGTGCTAAATAGCCAACCGTCGGTAACTAGCCGACAATCACTGCCCCTCGGGGCAAACTGACCAATAGGTCATCAAAATGTATTAAACACAAGTACCAACCACTCAGGTCAACTAGGATGGAACCACTCAACATCCTATCGAAGATATGCAAGTATAATCCAGATCTAACCGTCAGCAACTAGCTGACAATCCTACCCCTCAGGGTATATCGACCGTATAGGTCATCATATAACACAACCGACCGAGTAGGTCACGATAACGATGCAGTAAGCCGATCGAATAGGTCACAGGTGTAATACACTGGACCTGTGCAAATTGCGAGATTCGAGTGATTGGATGTGTTCCGAGCTTTCCACGCCTTGTGGAGGGTCGTAAAAAGTGTTCTGACCTAAAAATTTCGAATCCTGGAATTCCAGCTAAGTCCTGAGAGTTTTACTCTCGGGGACCGGTCCCTGGTGGGAGAGACCGGTCCCCTTGGAACAGTGTTGCGGCTGACTGCGAGGCAACCGGTCCCTGACGGGTGAGACCGGTCCCTGAGCGCATTTTCGCTGAGAGACTGGTCCCATGCGGGGAGAGACCGGTTCTCGAACATTGGATTTTCGAGGCAGGCTGAGAGACCGGTCCCAGGTAGGGGAGACCTGTCCCTCAGTCCGAAATCTGCCCAGACCGAGCTGTGCACAGGTTGCAAAGTTGAGGGGCTTTTCTGGATTTTGTTACACTAGAGGGCCTATATGGCCATTTCACTTCCACTTCTCCCTCATTTCACTCTCCCATTTGTTTTTAGAGAGAGAAGAAGAAGAAGGAGGAGAAGGAAGGAGAAGGAGAACTTGTTTGAGGACTTGGAGCTTCACCCTCACCCTCTCTTCTTTCTTTTGGTGGGTTGGAGCTTACTTTTGGAGCTTGGTGGTGGACCAATCTTCAACCCTAGAAGATTTGGAGCTTGTTTGGAGGCATCTTGGGAGGTTAGTACTTGGATTCTACCCTTTGATCCTTTATTTGGTAGGTTTTACCATATGGAACCCTAGAATGGATATTAGGGTTGATTTTTGGGACTTTTTGATCTAGGGCTTTTGAGGCTAGATTGATTGGATTTGAACCTTCCTTGGGCTTGGATTGGAAGAGATTTAGCTCTCTTTTGGAGCTTGAGAGAGATTTTCCACACATTANAAGATTGAGAAGAGATTTTATTTTAGAGGTGAGTTCTCTCCACCTTAGTTTGAGTTGGTTAATGTTTGAGTTTAGGGTTGATTGTAAGGTTCGTTTAACCCTTGTTCCTACCTCTATACGGTGCTAGGAGGCTAGAGGACACTTTCGTTTGAGCTTACGAAGGGTTTCGAGATGGTTCGGTGGGTTTGACCTAGCCTAGCATATGAGAAATTCTCGTATCCTATGTTTTATGCTTCGTAACGTAGAAATTCATGCATTTCCATGATAAATATAATTATTGTGAATTTTAGGATGCTTAACATGGCTATGTTATGTGTAAGAAATTTTCTGACCTCTTGTAGTAGAGAACTAGCATGTGGAACTTGTACATGATTGGCATCCTATTTAGACTTGGAATCATAATTCCTATTGTGAAAATGAGTATTATTTTCATGCATTTAAAGCTATTACTACTTGAGATTTAAAGGATCTTAGTAAGCCATAAAGAGACTCGGGGACTTATACTTCTTGAGAATAATTGGGATAATATCATAAAAGGGCATTGAGCTCGGGTTAAATAAGAACCTAGTACTAATGTCATAAATGGAACATAGATTATGAAATGTGTTAACTTATAACAAGCTTAAGTGTCATAAAGAGGCACTAAGTATAGTGAGTGTTGGAACATCACTTTGAGACATTGAACTAGAGCTTTGAGATGCTAGTGACTTTTATTATGTTAGAGACATGATGATTGGACTTTTGAAACATTGACTACGCTTGCTTGCCATTTGTGCTCATTCGCACATACTTGTGAGGGTCGCTCCCTACAAGCCGGCACTCTGGAGTTGGCCTACGCGACTTATGCTCGCTCATGCGGTATCGAGAAACCTACGGGGTCGGGAGGGATAGACTCATTCCTAGAGTGGGAATGCTGGAGCTACTACCGACACTTAGGTGTACACTATGTAGATCATAGAACATGTTGGAAATAATGACATTGAACGGGAAATGACAATCACTACTAGATAGATTTAGAAGTTGGATTACTTTAGCATGCTTAAAGCATAGTGTTAGGACAAGTAGTATACTTGATAGTTTACTTGTTGCATTATAGTATACTTGGTTGCCATAATAGAGTATAATCATCATATATTGATAGAACGGATCATGATGTTTACTTGTGGCCATGTTGGGACACATTACTCATGCATTGGACATGCTTCATTATGGAAGAGTAAATGAACAACACATTAATATCGTAATGCTTATGGTATAGTAAATCTAGTAAACAAACATGCTTTCACACCGTAGTTATTATTATCATTATTGTTGCTTATCGTACTTACCCTTTTCTTTGGGGCCTAGTGGTGCATTGAGCTGAGGTCAGTAATTGCCCACTGGGAACTATAAATTATAGTTCTCACGCCCTCTGTTTTATGTTTCTGTATTCAGAGCCTTCCACGCCGGGAGAGGCTAGGGACCGCGGGAAAGGAATTGCCTCGAGCTAGCTTGCTTTGAGGGACGTGTCGATAGGTGGTCTACCTCTCGTTGTTTTTTTTGGGAGAGGTTGAGAGTTGTATCCATGTATAGAGACCACCCTTTTGAGTACCTTTTTGGAGATGGTTATTGTATAACTCTATGTTTTACCTTTATTTTTTAGTTACGCTTTATTTACTTTTGTTACATATGATAGATGTATACTTGCTCTGATATCTCTAGTTGTAGATCATTTTTTAGCTTTATTTTTCGCTGTTATTGTAGACGGCTTATATGTGTTGACATATGGCGGGTCTGGGCGCGCTATCGGGAGGGCCTCCGTCGGTCTCGGGGCGTGACAGATTAGTTTGGTATCAGAGCTAGGGTTGAGTCTTAGAGGACCTAACAAATCTTAGGCCGGTTGGACTATAGGAAATAGGCTCGTGAGAGACGAGGTCTATTTGACTTGTGAGCGAAAGTATTATGATTGGGTTTTATGACAACTCTAAAGAGTTAGAGTTTAATCGGAGTGTATGGCTTCTAACTTCGCAGAGGGTTACGTTAGCGGCCGACAACGTAACATCGGGAGTTAGTAGTGAAGGGCACTTCCCTACTTTCGCAAGATTTGGGGTTTGGTTATCTTGAGCGGGGATCCGATAGCGCGGGTTACTGACTTGCGCTTTTATATTTTGTAGTGACGATGCCGGTTACACGCTCCCAATCTGCCGGAGCAGACGATGCGGCACACCTCGAGAAGGTCGAAACCTCCGCGACTTCCGGATCTAGCGAGGTCCGCGACTTGAGGTCCCAGCTTGCGGTCCTCACTGATCTTGTAGCGCAACAGGCGGCGGCCGCTCAGCGACAGGCCGAGGTGGCACAGCGGCAGGAGGCTCGGATGAAGCACCTGGAGGATCTCTTGCTACAGCAGGCAGCAGTTTCTAGGGAGACTCAGGTTCCCACACCGCCAGCACCAGTAGTGGACGTCGCGCCGAGGGTGCAATCCCCCGGGCCCAGTTCTTGTGGTGCGGCACCGGCGACCGCACCACGGGAGGAGGTGGTCGCAGCACCACCGGTTTAGATACCTGCGGCGAGGGCAGCTTTCCCTGTGATGGCCGAGGGAGCTGAGCGGGATCGGCTCATGGATTGCCTCAGCGAGTTCAGGAGGTGCAGTCCGAGGATCCTCGACGGCGAGAAGGTCGACCACTGGATTGTTGAGAAGTGGTTGATGCATATGGAGAAGCTGTTTCGAGATACCTTCGTTGAGGAACGGTATAGAGTTTGGCTCGCCACACATCATTTGGACGGTGAGGCCTATCGTTGGTGGTTAGATATTCAGGACAACCCCAACACTGATTTGGCAGCGATTTCTTGGGCGAGGTTCAAGGAGCTTCTTCTGGCGCACTACTTTCCTACCAGCGTCAAGAGGAAAATGGAGCAGGACCTGCGAAGCTTGCGCCAGAAGGAGCGGACAGTGGTCGAGTACAAGAGGGAGTTTTTCCAGCTACTCCATTGTGTACCCTTCGTAGTGCGCGATGATGAGGACAAGGCCCGCATTTTTTAGCGTTGATTGCGGCCTTCGATCTTTAGGTTGGTGCAGTCCTCCAACCTCCAAACCTACCGGGAGGTTGTGAACCGCGCACTCATTGTGGAGGTAAGAGCGGCAAATCTTCAGGAGCATCGTGAGGGCTCGGATAAAGGGAAGGGCAAGAGGCCTGCGGCTGACGGTGCGAGCCAGACGCACTCACGGAGGCCGCCAACGCATCCCAGGAGTCGGAGCCAGTCGGGAGGACGTGGCTCGTCTACTCAGCGAGGAGGACCCGATCGTCGCTAGGCTCCGCGCTGCATGATCTGTGGTGGTCCTCACTACCCACGGCAGTGTTCACGCAGTCGGGGTAGGTGCTACCTGTGTGGCCAGGAGGGCCACTTCCAGTCGGACTATCCGAGGGGTCCATCGCCGGCGCCGTCATCAGCATCTGCACCAGCTTCACAGGGGTCCCAGCTAGGGGACACCTTCTGTACACCAGCAAGCCGGGCGGCCACCTGTGCAGCGGCAGTTGGAGGGGTCATGGCAGCCCCCGAGCGGGCGCATGTACGCAGCCCAGACTAAGGAGGTAGCAGCAGCCGAGAATGTGGTCGCAGGTATCATTTTACTTTATGGTATTCGAGTACGAGCATTATTTGATACCGGTGCATCGCATTCATTCATAGACCGGCTGTTTGTCGAGTTGCATGGCATCCCACTGATATCTTTGTTGCATCCGGGACGAGTTGTAGTACCCGATCACTCTTTGGATATTTGAGAGTTTTGCCCCAGTTGACCTGTTCGGGTTGGAGATTGCGTCATACCTGTGGACTTACTAGCTTTGCATAAACTCTGAGAGTTTGATGTTGTTTTGGGCATGGACTGGTTGACCAAGTATTACGCCACAATTGATTGCAAGAATCGAACTGTGACGTTTAGAGAGCCGGGGCAGGCGGAGGTTGTGTACTGAGGATGCCAGAGTTCGCTGTTTGCGATGACGATTAGCTCATCTCGAGCTAGGCAGTTGATCAGCAGAGGCTGCGTAGCCTATTTGGCTACTGTTGTGTTGCAGGGTGATGTAGACGCCCCTAGGATTGAGGATATTTTCGTAGTACGGGAGTGTAACACACTGAACCGTTACAAATAGTGAGGTTCGAGTGTTTGATTTGTGTTCCGAACTTTTCCACATTTCGTGGAGGGTCGTGGATAGTGTTCCGACCTATGGTTCGAGCTTCGAGAATTGAGATTTGAAACTTTACACCAAAACCGGAAAAGTCGGATTTTTGGCCAGCTCTCGGATAGCCTTCAGCAGGCTGTGTACCGGTACAGGGTTGATGGCTATACCGGTACAGGGTTGATGGTTGTACCGGTACGCGGGGCCATGTACCGGTGCACAGGCAGCTTCTCAGCCAACCCGAGGCTCGGGTTTGGCATTTCGTGGGATGTGTACCGGTACGCGGCCCCGTGTACCAGTACGCAGTGCAGCCCGCAGACTGCTTGAACTGCAGGGGTGTTTTTGCTATTGTAGCAACACTATATGTGTACCCACGCCCCTTAGGGCTCTCTTTGAGCCTTGCACCAGCAGAGAATAGGTAGGGGGCCTCTCCTTTCCCCTCTTTTGATTTGATCTCCTTTTAGCTTGAATTTTGGTGGATTGATCTCTCCCTTTTCCCCCTTTGTGCATCTCCACCATGGTTGAAGCTTGGAGCTTGGACTTGAGGCTTGTTTGAGGGAAGATTCTTGGACCTAGAGCAGTTTGAGCTTGGTTTGGATCTCCCCTTGAGGTTAGTTGCTTATTTCTCCCCTCTAGACCTATTTTTGGTAGATTTTGGGAGATGAAACTCTAGATTTGGATTTTAGAGTTTATTTTGGAGATTTTTGATTTGAGGCCTTGGAGACCTAGTTGATGGATTTAGAACCTTCCTCTAGGTTGGGTTGGAAGGGTTCTTGCTCTCTTTGGAAGCTTGGGCAGGGATTTCACCACAAGAGGTGAGTTATGCCCTTTATGCTTAGATGGTTTAAGATTGAGCTTTTTGATGTTCGTTTCGATTGTGTAACTCTTGTTCCTACATCTTTAGGGTGCTAGGAGACTAGTGGACACCTCCATTCGGCGAAACGAAGAGTTTAGATTTTCGGTAGGTTTGGCTTCATGAAAACGGGGCGAAATAGCCCCCGTGTTTTCTATACTTGTCGTAACGTCATTTTAAATGCAAATCTATGCTTAATGGAATTTATGTAAATTTTAGAATACTTAAAATGCATGTGTTATGTATAAAGAAATTTTTGCACTCTATATAGTAGAGCATTCTGGGTATTGTTACATGCATTTGGGTATTGTTCGCATTAGTCGTTTGGAAACATGCTTCATATGTTTAAAGTGGCTCAATTATGCATTTATGAACACTTGGGTTAAGCTTGGACTTAGTAAATGAAAGTGTCATAAAAGGGCACTTAGACTAGCACACTATGAGACTATTGTTTTGAGACTTTGAGATAGGCCATGGACATCTACTACTTTCCATGTTGTTAGACATGATGACATAGAGATAGGCCTATGAGAGAGTTGTGACATATTCTATGTTGTTAGACATGAGGACTTGGTACTTGAGACGGATCTTTTGTTATTTGCCATTGTGCTCATTCGTAAATGCTTGTGAGGGTCGCTCCCTACAAGCCGGCATTCCGGAGATGGCCATCGCGATACATATTCGCCGTGCGGGATTGGGCGCCGAAATGGATTGCCATGGGAAAGGCTCATTCCTAGAGTGGGGATGTTGACTACCATAGGGCCATTAGGCTCGGCACCGGCAAGACAGCCTACGGGTGGGTCTCAGGGCCAGACAGCCTTCGGGCGGGTCTCTTCAGATTTGATTTTGAGCATTCATCATGCCATGTGGATATTGATTAGAATAGTAAACAATGACATCTTTGCTATTTGACTTATGGATATCATACTAGCGATGCTTGGGTACATTCTTATGAGAATAGCTTTTCTTACTTATGCTAAATCCTGCTAAGTAGAGATATCATGTGGTAGTAAATATTCATACTTATTTACTTGTCGTACATATCGTTTTGTTTATATCTGCTTACTGACTCCTTTTTAGTTTAGGCCTAGTGGTGCATTTCACTGAAGCCAGTAATTGCCTACTGGGAACTATTATTCAATAGTTCTCACGCCCCCTGTTTTATAGTTTTATTTCAGAGCCTTCGGCACTAGCGGAGGCAAGGAATCACGGCAAGGGAGTCGCGTAGCTAGTTAGCGGGGAGCTACTTTTGAGCTTAGGTGGTTTACTCTTTCTTTTATTGTATTAGTGAGAGAGAGATTTTGAGTACCATGTATAGAGAGACCACCTATATACTCTTTATGTTTAGCTTTTGTATTTGAAATTTCCTTTCTACTACTTTATGGCATTATTAGTGGATTTCAGTTTTATACTAGTACTTACCCCTCTGTGTAGAACTTAGTTATTTACTTTACTCTAATATCGTTAGATTCCTTTGTTCTACTGCTTTATTTATCATTTTGTTTTAGACGCCTTGATGTTTTAGACATATGGCGGGTCTAGGCACGCGCCGGGCGGGCTTCCGCTGGGTCCCGGGGCGTGATAGGGAGTTTGGAGATGTGTTTCCAGCAGAATTTTCAGGCATGCCACCTAATAGGGAAATCGAGTTTGTGGTAGATCTCGTTTCCTGGACTACTCCAATCTCGAAGGCGCCCTATAGGATGGCACCAGCAGAACTGAAGGAGCTGAAGGCACAGTTGCAAGATCTTCTAGACAAGGATTTTGTGCGACCGAGTGTGTCACCTTGGGGAGCACTGGTACTATTTGTCAAGAAGAAGGATGAATCGCTTCGCTTGTGCGTGGATTATTGTGAACTCAATAAAGTCACGATCAAGAATAAGTATCCATTACCGAGGATTGATGATTTATTTGATCAGTTCCAGGGATCTAGTGTGTATTCCAAGATCGACTTGCAGTCGGGGTACCACTAGTTGAAGATCAAGCCTGAGGATGTGTCGAAAATGGCTTTTAGAACACGGTATGGACATTATGAGTTTATAGTTATGCCGTTTGGGCTTACTAATGTCCCGGCAGCTTTTATGGATCTAATGAACCGTGTTTTCAAGCCTTATCTAGATAGGTTCGTCGTAGTATTCATCGACGACATTTTAGTCTATTCCCGAAGTGATGCGGATCATGATGAACACTTGAGACTTGTACTTCAAGTGCTTCGAACAAAAGAGCTATATGTCAAATTGAAAAAGTATGAGTTTTAGCTTAGAGAGGTGGCGTTCTTGGGCTATTTGATTCTAGGATCAGGTATAGTTGTGGATCCTAGGAGGATTGAAGCTATCAAGAATTGGTCGAGGCCGACGAGTGTCACCGAGATTCGAAGTTATCTTGGCTTGGCCAGCTACTATCGACGGTTTGTTGAGGGATTTGCAAAGTTATCCACTCCCCTCACGAGACTCACGCATAAAGGCACCAAGTTTGTTTGGAATGATGCGTGCGAAAGGAGCTTCCAAGAGTTGAAGCAGAGATTGACGACCGCCCCGATCCTAACCTTGCCAACTGCTGGAGCAGGGTATGTGATTTATAGTGATGCTTCCTTTTAATGGATTGGGCTGTGTCTTAATGCAGGACGGGAAAGTGATCGCGTATGCTTCTCGCCAACTGAAGGATTATGAAAGAAACTACCCTACTCATGATTTGGAGTTGGCGGCCGTGGTCTTTACATTAAAGCTATGGTGCCATTATTTGTACGGCGAGTGATGTGAAGTATATACGGATCACAAGAGTTTAAAGTATCTATTCACTCAGAAGGAGTTGAACTTGAGGCAGCGCAGATAGTTGGAGCTACTCAAGGATTACAATTTGACGATCCTCTACCACCCAGGCAAGGCTAACGTAGTGGCGGATGCGCTAAGTAGGAAATCGACGAAAAACTTAGCGATGCTTGTGGTTACTCAACCGCCGTTGATCGAGCAGATGAAGCGGTTGGAGTTGGAGGTGGTGGCTCCTGATACACCTTTGAGACTGATGACTTTGGTGGTGCAATCTACACTTGTGGAAAGGATTAAAGAAAGGCAAGTCTCCGATGTGGAGTTGCAAAGAATTCGAGCTAAGATGATTGATGGTTGCACCGATGACTTTTCTGTGGACGGTGTTCGATTGATGCGTTTCTGTGGACGGATCTGTGTACCGGCGGAATCGGCATTTAGAGAATAAATTCTGCAAAAGGCACACCGAGCACCGTATGCTATACATCCGGGAGGCACCAAAATGTATAAGGACTTAAAGTTGCTTTATTGGTGGCCCGGGATGAAGAAAGACGTTGGTGAGTTTGTTGCTAGATGTTTAACTTGCCAATAAGTAAAGGCAGAGCACCGTGTTCCTGCTGGAAAATTGCAGAGCCTACCAATTCCAGTGTAGAAATGGGAGAAGATAACCATAGACTTCGTGACAGGATTGCCCCACTCACAAGCCGGGCATGATGCTATTTGGATGATCGTGGATAGGTTAACGAAATCGGCGCATTTCGTACCTATCCACACCACTTGGACTGGTGAGAGACTCGCACAGGTATACTTGAATGAGATTGTGCGATTTCACGGGGTACCTACTTCTATAGTATCAGATCGAGACCGCAGATTTGTATCTCACTTTTGGAGGAGCTTATAGGATGCTTTGGGTACGCGCTTTAATTTTAGTACAGCTTTCCACCCCCAGAGTGACGGGCAATCAGAGCACACTATACAAACTCTCGAGGACATGCTTCGAGCCTGTGTGATTAACTTTCAGGGAGGATGGTCGCAGTACTTACCGATGGCAGAGTTTGCTTATAACAACAGTTATCAAGCAAGCATCAAGATGGCACCTTTCGAGGGACTCTATGGATAGAAGTGTAGACCGCCACTTCATTGGATTGAAGTTGGCGAGAGATTGGCTTTAGGCCCCGATGTGCTCCAGGAAGCGGAGGACAAGGTTCGCATTGCTCGGGAGCGACAGTTGACAGCCCAGAGTAGGCAGAAGAGTTATGTTGATAGGCGCCGATGGGACTTGGAGTTTCAGATCGGAGATCACGTCTTCTTGAAAGTCTCGCCGACCAGAGGGATTAGAAGATTTGGGATCCGGGGCAAGTTGAGCCCCCGATACATTGGACCGTATGAGATTTTGGAGCGTGTAAGCCCGGTAGCGTATCGACTTGCGTTACCTCCAAACCTATTGGGTGTACACAATGTCTTTCATGTATCGGTCCTTCGTAAGTACATCCATGATCCGGCTCACGTGTTGGACGCTACATCTTTGGAGCTGAGGGATGATTTGAGCTTTCAGGAGCAACCTTTAAGAATTTTGGCTCGCGAAGCAAAGAGATTGCGAAATCGTGAGATCCCCTACGTGAAGGTGCTTTGGAGCAACCACGATGACGCGAGGCCACGTGAGAGTTGGAGAGCGCACTGCGGGAGCGCTATCCCCATCTTTTTCAGATGGAGGCTTGAGGTACTTTACTTCTCGAGTTTCGTGGACGAAACTCCTTTTAGAAGGGGTGAATGTAACACACTGGACCTGTGCAAATTGCGAGGTTCGAGTGATTGGATGTGTTCCGAGCTTTTCCATGCCTTGTGGAGGGTCGTAGAAGGTGTTCCAACCTAAAAAGTTTGAATCCTGTAATTCCAGCTAAGTCCTGAGAGTTTTACTCTCGGGGACCGGTCCCTAGTGGGAGAGACCGGTCCTCTTGGAACAGTGTTGCGGCTGACTACGAGGCAACCGGTCCCTGACGAGTGAGACCGGTCCCTGAGCGCATTTTCACGGGGAGAGACTGGTCCCATGCGGGAAGAGACCAGTTCCCGAATGTTGGATTTTCAGGACAGGCTGAGAGACCGGTCCCAGGTCGGGAAGACCGGTCCCTCAGTCCGGAATCTGCCTAGACCGAGTTTTGCACAGGTTGCAAAGTTGAGGGACTTTTCTGGATTTTGTTACACTAGAGGGCCTATATGGCCATTTCACTTCCTCTTCTCCCTTATTTCACTCTCCCATTTATTTTTAGAGAGAGAAGAAAAAGAAGAAGGAGAAGGAAGGAGAATGAGAGCTTGTTTGAGGACTTAGAGTTTCACCCTCACCCTCTTTTCTTTCTTTTGGTGGGTTGGAGCTTACTTTTGGAGCTTGGTGGGGGACCAATGTTCAACCTTAGAGAACTTAGAGCTTGGATTGAAGCTTACAAGAGGTTGGTAACGAGTTTCTTTCATTTAGATTCTTGTTTTGATGTTTTCTTTGATATGAAACCCTAGAATGAGGTTTTAGGGTTGATTTTGGGCATTTTGGATTTAGGGCTTTTGGAGCTCAATCTCTTGGATTAGAACCTTCCTCTAGGTTACATTGGAAGGATTCTAGTTTTTTTTTGAAGCTTGAGAAGAGATTTTACTCTACAGGTGAGTTCTCTTCACCTTAGTTTGAGTTGGTTAATGTTTGAGTTTAGGGTTGATCGTAAGGTTCGTTTAACCCTTGTTCCTACCTCTATAGGGTGCTAGGAGGCTAGAGGACACCTTCGTTTGAGCTTACGAAGGGTTTCGAGACGGTTCGGTGGGTTTGACCTAGCCTAGCATATGAGAAATTCTCATATCCTTTGTTTTATGCTTCGTAACGTAGAAATTCATGCATTTCCATGATAAATATAATTATTGTGAATTTTAGGATGCTTAACATGCCTATGATATGTGTAAGAAATTTTCGGACCTCTATGTAGTAGCGAACTAGCATGTGGAACTTATACATGATTGGCATCCTATTGAGACTTGGAATCATAATTCCTATTGTGAAAATGAGTATTACTTTCATGCATTTAAAGCTATTCCTACTTAAGACTTAAAGGATCTTAGTAAGCCATAAGATGCTCGGGAACTTGTACTTCTTGAGAATAATTGGGCTAATGTCATAAAGGGGCATTGAGCTCGGGTTAAATGAGAACCTAGTACTAATGTCATGAATGGAATATAGATTATGAAATATGTTAACTTATAACAAGCTTAAGTGTCATAAAGAGGCACTAAGCATAGTGAGTGTTGGAACATCACTTTGAGACATTGAACTAGTGCTTTGAGATGCTAGTGACTTTTACCATGTTAGAGACATGATGATTGGACTTTTGAAACGTTGACTACGCTTGCTTGCCATTTGTGCTCATTCGCACATACTTGTGAGGGTCGCTCCCTACAAGCCGGGACTCCGGAGTTGGCCTACGCGACTTATGCTCGCTCGTGTGGTATCGAGAAACCAACGGGGTCGGGAGGGATAGACTCATTCCTAGAGTGGGAATGCTGGAGCTACCACCGACACTTAGGTGGCACAAGCTGGACTACACTATGTAGGTCCTAGAACATGTTGGAAATAATGACATTGAACGGAAAATGACAATCACTACTAGATAGGTTTAGTAGTTGGATTACTTTAACATGCTTAAAGCATAGTGTTAGGACAAGTAGTATACTTGATAGTTTTGAAAGTTTTGAGGAGCCCAAGGATCTATCTAGATTGTATCTATCACCTAGAGGGGGGGTGAATAGGTGAAAGGCCAAAAACCATAAATCTCGATGCAATAAAAAATAAATGCGGAAAATAAAAAGCACACCGAGATTTACGTGGGAAAACTCCAACTTGGAGAAAAACCCACGGGACCAACACGCGAAAAAATAATTCACTAAGAGAAAAGATTACAAGGTGATTACCGACTCCACGGACTCTACCTCTCTTAACCTCCTATGAATCTTCGCGCTACCCTCCGAGTTGTCCACGCCCTCACGTCCGAATCCACGAACGCCTCTACTTCGAATCCACGAAGCTTCAATCACGCCGAATCCACGACGCCACTCGAATCCACGAGCCCACGATCCGAATCCACGAACCGCCGTCAAATACGCCGAATCCACGACGCCACCATGAAGAATATCATGAATATGGTGATCCTTCGCTTTGGAGTATTGTAGAAAACCAGGGAATAGAACTCCAAGCGAAGCGGAGATCAAATCGACATATTAATATCAAATTTCAATATCTCGATTTGATCTAAAAGAGGCTTTTTGTAGAAAATAGGTTTTTGATGAAATCCGAGCCTCTAGGGTTTCTCAAATATGTATTTTCGTGATGCTTAATCAGTTAGAGAACCCCTATAGCTTATTTATAGACTTTAGAATCAAAACAGAGTAGGATTAGAAAGTTTCTTTCCAAAATCAGCACCTTGTACCGGAACAAGGAAAGCTGTCCAGGGTACACCATGACGGAAGATTTTTCTGCGAAGCTCCTGTACCCTGGATAGCTTCAGCTTGTTCCGGAACAGGGCTTGTACCGGTACAGCATGAAGCTTGTACCGGAACAACCATCAAACTTTCTGCGCAACGTTGATGGCTGTACCCTGGACAGAAAACCCTTGTACCGGAACAACCATCAAACTTTCTGCGCAACGTTGATGGCTGTACCCTGGACAGAAAACCCTTGTACCGGTACAGCAATGCAATTTTCGCTGAAAATGCATTGTTTTGGGTTTTACAAACTCTTAGAAACTTTCTAATCAATTACAACTTGAAAATATGATTCTAAGATCTATAAATAAGTATGAATCACCATAAACAAGATTTAAAACTTACCTACGCATCGTGATTCAAGTTTTGCGTGTTTTGCGTCCTTTCCGATTCTTCGAAGTCTTGGATTCTTCGATCTTCAATACTCCGCTCCGAACTTCTTCAAGACTCCGACTCGACCCACGAAACTTGCCAACACATAGGACCTAACAATCTCCCCCTTTGGCAATTTCGTGACAAAACACACACAAACTCACAAATTACAATTTAATGAAAAAACGAAGTTCAATGTCATCACCAAAACATCGAACCCCTCGCGTGTAATCCAAATACAATTTGAAACTCAAAATTACATCAAAACTCCTAAAACAGACTCTATGACTTAGACGCAACTAGGAGTCTTGAAGTCTTGATTTCCTGCAAACCAATTCATTCAAAAAATAATTAGCACTAAATTCTTATACCTTCTCCCCCTTTGTTCACATCTCCCCTTTTGTTCTTGAACTTGACTTCATCTGCTTCAGTTCAACGCCTTCTCCCCCTTCATCTATGCTCTCCCCCTTTTTGTCAAAAATTGCCAAAAGAAAGCAAATAGAAAGAGAAAACATACTAGAAAAACATAAGAGTAGTCATCATAGGTACAGGCCTAAAACAAAAGTAAAAACATACTACCGAAAGATAAGCAAGCAAATCTAAAACATCGTCCTAAACATCAAATGCAGTGAAAGAAAGAAACTGAGCCCGACGAAGAAATCACTCCGTGTCCTCATCATCATCATCATCTCCAGCACCAGCTCCAGAACCTCCAGTCTCAGGAGCATCACCAGACGGTATGAGAGGATGTCGTGAAGATGACCGCTGATACGAAGTAGAAGATGGAGTAGGTTCCCAAATATCATCATGTCTACACCCCATCTTATCCATCAATCTCTTGATACTTAACTCAAACTTCTTGAAACCGGACTCAACTTTCCTTCCAATATTGTTCACCTTCTTCTTTAACTTTCCCAAATCTTTCTTAACTGATTCCAATGTCGTCGCTTCCCCCGAACTAGATGAAGTATCATAACTTCCTCGAGATGTAGGCGGAGGAGCAAAACTAGAAGCTGCTCTCTCTGTTGAGGTCCGGGCTAGACTGCTTCAGGAGGTGCTCCTTGTGTCGATAAAAATGACTTGAGAATGCAACAGTATTTAGAGCCCAATCCACTGGTCAATAGGCCCAAGCCTAACATCAATACTTGTCACACGTATGTATCCACTCCATTGCTTGAAGAATCCTTATAATAAAACCAGGGAATGGGTAAAATCCCGTGAGTGGACACACTGAAATTACGTGATCATCCTTGTCCACAATCATAGAATGGAACATTGATGATTCAAAGACCCGCAGACGAGCCTGGTCGGATGACCAAGCAGATATAGCGAATACTAATCGTATCGCGCAGGCGGTCCCGTTTCGTCCGATAGCTTGTTGAACACTTGTAGCTCATACCAAGGCTAGCAAGTGAACTCAGGTAATAAGTCCTCGATTACAATGTAACCATAGTCATATGTACAGCACCGCTTTGCATATAGTCCCTAGAACAGTATCCTTCGAGTGAGTTGATGCTTGGAATCCCTCCTGATGTAATACGAGAACAGAACCTGAAGTGTCCACATGCGCATCCCCCAAGACTCTCCAATATGCATAGGGTAACGGAAATCTCCTTCCTGACGTCACAACAAAGATCTCGAAGATAAAAGGACCGTTCCATATCTTTCACAAAGCACACTTCCTTCATAAAGAATTCCATAGAAATTCCACAACAGAAAGCGGCACTTCGAGGTACTACTCGTCCAACACGGCTCAATTTAGGCCCACAGGCTTGTAGTCGTCCAAAAACAGGAACCTCCCGAATCAGGATCATCAAGTTCACGAAGCTTCAGCTACTGCATGACTTTGATGCAATACAACGCTTCGCCGGCTGCATGGAAGGAAAACCCTCTGCAGCTTCGTTTGAACGTCCGCTCACTAACAGTAGATACACCACCTCCGCGAGAATGATTCACCCAGCTTAAACACCTTGAACCTTTGCAGTTTTCGCAATTAGAGTTCTTCAGATTCTTCAGAGAAGCTCTCTCGCCTGATAATCCGATCAGACACCCCTGACGCGTTCCTTCTGATGGTACGTGTCCTTTTAGAAACACCATGACGACCTCGACCACTGCCACGGCTTCGTCTCCCAGCCATAAGCACCAAAAGCACCAGTACGAGTAAAAATCCCATTTTCCTATATCAAAAATTGCATACATGAACATAATTTCTGAAAAAATCTGTAAAAATAGCGAAAAAATTTCTAATAACCTTAGAATGCATACAAAGGCTATTTCTAACCAGATTATGCAAAAAATTTCAGCAAAAATTGAATTTTTTGAAAAATCCCAAAATTACATGCATATTAAAGCAGAAATCCCAGATCAGCGAAAAATAACTTGTTATGATGTGATTCAAGTGTTCTACAAGCAAGGTAATGTCCTTAAGCAGTGATCTATAGCAAAAAATTGCATCAAAAACGGATTAGAACAGAGATCTAACCCTTATCCCGCAATAAAACAGTGAAACTAACAAAACCAGGATAAAACTCACAAATTTGATGCTAAAAACTTACAAATCCACGGGGAAAACGTGTAGAACGAATGAAAGAGAGTCTCTGGAGCTCACAGAACCAAAAATTTTGGAAAACGATTGAGTTTTGAGAAAGATCGAAGCGTTATACCCGGTTATATCCCGCTCGGCCGCAGACCTTGTACCGGTACACGGGTTCTTGTTCCGGTACAAGGACCAAAATGTGAAAAAAAAATTTTGAAAAATATACTTTAAAAATCCATCACATTTAAATTAAATTCACATAGTTAAGGCTTTTACTCCAAAAATTATTAAAATGAAAATAAAATATTATAAAATTTCAAAACACATCAAAACATCAAAATTTCAAAATCAAAAATAATTTAACGATTCAAAACCACCAAGATGTAAGTTGATGAAAAATGATTTTTAGAAATTCAACAAAAATTGACACTAATTTGTCATAACACGTTCAAAATAGAGATTTAACCAATATGATACCAGGGGTGGCTCTTTGAGCATCTTTTTCAAACTAACACCTTATTCCTCCGAAAATTCTGAAATGTTTATATTTTTCCAACCTTTTTCGGCTTTTTCAATTAAATACCATGTGGTAGCTTCACACACTTGCCGGACGACCGGAGTGGTAGCTCTTTCCTAATGTGGTGGTAGTTTTCACACTCCTTTTAGGATGTAACTCTTTCCACATCTTTTACACATAGGAGTTTCTTTTTCTCTTTTTCTCCTTTATTTTTAAATTTAAAAACTCCCCCTTAATTAGGCAATCTCACAATTGAAAATAATTTTGACGAATTTTAGTCAATTAGAGAATACCCATTCATCATATCCAACACTCACAACCAAGATGAATTAATCATCAAAAAATCAAATTTGATTTCAAAATTTTGATGAATTTATGCAATAAGAAATCATATAATATATTATTGTCAACATAATACATAGTGGAGTAAAGACGATAATTAATATGAATTTACCTTAATATGATTTTGAAGATAAAACCCGTTTAAACAATCCTCTTTTTTTTTCTTTTTTTTTTTTTTAACTTTCTCTCCAAAAACGATTCTCAATCATCTCCTTTCCTCAAAATAATTTTTAACCAAACAAAATTCAAAACACCAAGAATCATTTAAACATGTAATGCAATGAATAAAATTATGCAACAAGCACCTATCAAAGCATTACACTAAAGATCGAAAAATGACTAAGACGAGGAGCAAGGAAAGATATCACCTTTCCGGATCCAAACTTGTCGGATCTTTGGTTTTCTCGGCTTGTCGACGTTTGGTGCCGTTTGCTTAGATTTTTTATCAATCGTTGGTGTTTTCTTTGCTTGAGGCTTAGGTAGAACTTGGCGTTTAGGCTTAGAAGTCCGATTCTTTTGAGGCACTCGACTTAAATTATTTTGCTTTTGATTCCGTGGGGGATGTCGAATAATAGATGACGCCGATGGATGTTTTGAATTTGCCGATTGTAACTTGCCATTTTTGTTTGGGCAATTCCTTTTGATGTGTCCTTCGATGCCACATCGATGACACACTTTGCTTTTTGAAGTTGTTGAGACTTTAGATGTCGCCATTTGATCCTTCTCAACATATGTCCGTTCATATCCAAGACCCAATTTGCTCGTTTGACCCAATCCAAGCATTTTGTCCAATTTCTTAGATCCTGAAGAAAATTGTTGAAGATCGGATTGGAGTTGACGAACTTGGTTGGTCAAGACTTGATTGGACTTGTGCGATTCATGAAATTGTTGCTCCAAAAATCCAATCTTGTCGTTAGAAGATTTGATCGTTGATTCCGCTTCATCTAGCTTCTCTTGGAGGATTGAATTATTTTTCAAATTTGATTCTTTTTCTTCCTCGAGAGCTTTATTCAAAGTCTTCATGTTGTTGTTTTCCTCCTCAAGTTCCAACAAACGACGTCTCAACTTCTTATTGAGTTTAGCCATATTCTTTGATTCAATAAGAAGATGATTGTACGCTTCCGCTATGTCGTCGTCGTTTGATTCCTCTTCACTTTCGCCATTGTAGCTCGATGAATCATGTGAAGAAAGAGAAATATTGGAGTTAGTAGCAACAAAGGATAAACACACAACATTCGACGAAGGAGTATTAGCAAATAAGGCAATTTGATCATTCTTTTCTTCGTCACTCGAGCTTGTGTCACTCGAAGTTGTATCATCCCACGTCTTTGCTTGCATTGCTTTCTTAGTATATGATTTCTTTGAGGGACAATCCGTAGCTATGTGACCGTAGCCTTTGCACTTGAAACATTGGATCTCGCCTTCAAAGACATCCTTTTCTTTCAAAGCCTTTGCACGCTTCTTCTCCTTAAATGTAGACGATGAAGATTTAGACGATGAAGCCTTGTCCGATCTATTCTTCTTTCGAAAATTCCGACGAAACTTCTTCGTGAGAAGCGCCAATTGTTGTTCAAAATCCGCAATAGAGATCTCTCCGTCGGAATCCGAGTCTCCGTCTTTCTCTTTCGTCGATTTCAATGCAACCCCTGTGCTTTTAGAGAAAGACTTGGAAGAAGATTGATTAGTAGGAAAAGTCATCTCATAAGTTTGCAAAGCACCTACTAATTCTTCGACCTTCATCTCGTCCGGATGCTTGACCGTTTCGATCGCGGCTACTTTAGCCCGAAAACGTTCCGGAAGAGTGCGAAGGATTTTCCTAACAACCTTTGAATCCGGGATTTTCTCTCCCAAGTTCGCACATGTGTTCACAACATCTTGTAGACGTGTATAGTACTCGGTAAAGGTCTCATTTTCGTCCATAGAAATTGAATCAAACTTGCTAGTTAGCATTTACAATTTTTGGACCTTTACTAAGCTTGTTCCTTCATGCGTAACTTGTAGAGTATCCCAAATTTCTTTTGCCGTTTCGCATGCCGAAACTCGAGTAAACTCCGTTTGAGACAATGCATTAAATAAAGCGTTTATGCCCTTGCCGTTAAACGAAGATGTCTCGTTTTCTTCCTTCGTCCATTTATTCCGTGGTTTTGGCTTTTCAACATTATCGACCTTTTCTATCGGATGTTTCCACCCAAATTCAATAGATTGCCAAACTCGCTCATCGATAGCAATTAGAAAAGCTCTCATGCGAACTTTCCAATAGGCATAATTCGTGCCGTCGAAGAGCGGAGGTCGATTAATGTTACCACCTTCGGCCATTAGATAACAATTTATCTAGATCCCGCTCTGATACCAATTGAAAGTTTTGAGGAGCCCAAGGATCTATCTAGATTGTATCTATCACCTAGAGGGGGGTGAATAGGTGAACGGCCAAAAACCACAAATCTCGATGCAATAAAAATAAATGCGGAAAATAAAAAGCACACCGAGATTTACGTGGGAAAACTCCAAACTCGGAGTAAAAAACCCACGGGACCAACACGCGATAACAATCCACTAAGAATAAAAGATTACAAGGTGATTTACCGAATCCACGGACTCAAACCTCTCTTCTATCTTCTCCGGATCTCGCGCACACCAACGGGTTGTCCACGCCCCACGTCCGAATCCACGAACGCCACGTCCCGAATCCACGAAACGTCACCACTTCGAATCCACGAAGCCTCGATCACGTCGAATCCACGACGCCCACTCGAATCCACGAGCTCACGATCCGAATCCACGAACCGTCTTCGTTCACGCCGAATCCACGACGCCGTTCATGAAGAGCATCATGTGTATGGTGATCCTTCGCTTAGGAGTATCGTAGAAAACCAGGGAATAGAACTCCAAGCGAAGCGGAGATCAAATCGACATATAGAGAATGCGAAACGATATCTCGATTTGATCTAAAGAGGCTAATTTGTAGAAAATAGGTTTAGAATGAAATCCGAGCCTCTAGGGTTTCTCAAACATGTATTCTTATGATGCTTGATGTGTTAGAGAAGCCCAATAGCTTATTTATAGACTTTAGAATCAATTGGAGTCGAATTAGAAAGTTTCTTTCCAAAAACAGCACCTTGTACCGGAACAAGGAATGTTGTCCAGGGTACACCATGACGGAAGATTTTTCTGCGAAGCTCCTGTACCCTGGATAGCTTGAGCTTGTTCCGGAACAGGGATTGTACCGGTACAGCATGAAGCTTGTACCGGAACAACCATCAAACTTCTGCGCAAACGTTGATGGCTGTACCCTGGACAGAAAAGCCTTGTACCGGTACAGCAATGCAATTTTCGCTGAAAATGCATTGTTTTGGATTTTACAAACTCTTAGAAACTTTCTAATCAATTACAACTTGAAAACATGATTCTAAGATCTATAATTAAGTATGAATCACCATAAACAAGATTTAAAGCTTACCTACGCATCGTGATTCATGTTTTACGTGTTTTGCGTCCTTTCCGATTCTTCGAAGTCTTGGATTCTTCGATCTTCAATACTTCGCTCCAAACTTCTTCAAGACTCCGACTCGACCCACGAAACTTGCCAACACATAGGACCTAACAAGTTTACTTGTTGCATCATAGTATACTTGGTTGCCATGATAGAGCATAATCATCATATATTTATAGAACGGATTATGATGTTTACTTGTAGCCATGTTGGGACACATTACTCATGCATTGGACATGCTTCATTATGGAAGAGTAAATGAACAACACATTGACATCGTAATGCTTATGGTATAGTAAGTCTAGTAAATATACATGCTTTCATACCGCAGTTATTATTATCATTATTGTTGCTTATCGTACTTGCCCTTTTCTTTTGGGGCCTAGTGGTGCATTGAGCTGAGGTCAGTAATTGCCCACTGGGAACTATAAATTATAGTTCTCACGCCCTCTGTTTTATGTTTCTGTTTTCAGAGCCTTCCACGTCGGGAGAGACTAGGAACCGCGGGAAAGGAATTGCCTCGAGCTAGCTTGCTTTGAGGGACGTGTAAATAGGTGGTCTACCTCTCGTTGTTTTCTTTGGGAGAGGTTGAGAGTTGTATCCATGTATAGAGACCACCCTTTTGAGTACCTTTTTGGAGATGGTTATTGTATAACTCTATGTTTTACCTTTATTGTTTAGTTACGCTTTATTTACTTTTGTTACAGATGATAGATGTATACTTCCTCTTATATCTCTAGATGTAGATCATCTTTTGGCTTTATTTTTCGCTGTTATTGTAGACGCCTTATATGTGCTGACATATGGCGGGTCTGGACGCGCTACCGGGAGGGCCTCCGCCGGTCCCGGGGCGTGACAACAGATACGAGACAAAAGGACCGACCAACAAGGTCACAATACCAGGTGTAACTAACTGACCGAGTAGGTCAAACCAAACATCGGCAACTAGTCGACAATCCTACCCCTCAGGGTATACCGACCGTATAGGTCACAGATACGAGATACAAGAACCGACCAATCTAGGTCGCCGATCTCACATGAAATCACGAAACCGCTCTACTCTAGACATGATACAGGATATGCAGAATAGCTAAGTGGAGCAACAAGGAAACATGATATAACTACTCTACTCCTACTCATGATACTAGGTATGAAAAACAACTGAGTAGAGTATAACCAAAACAACATGGGTGCTAGGCTCAACACTATATATATATATATATATATATATATATATATATATATGCCAGATAACAACGAGAGAGTAAGGGTAAGAAACCATCACTGAGCGTGCACCACTGTACCGTCTTCGGATCGAAGTACCCACCTGTACTAATATGGTACGGATCTTCCGCCCACAGAGGAAATACTAACTGGACCTACGAAGGGTCCACCGGGTTAGTATCTAACCAACAACTAATAACGACTGAAATCTCAACTCCACAAACAATACCATGGAGATCGGTTTTCCGAAACCGATTACCGTAACTCGCTGGAAGTCCCGAAAATCGTACCGGGACTCCGCCGGGACCCACGAACTGTCTCAGAAAACACCGACTCGTACTACGAGTCACCCGCTGCCACAAGACACCATTATTCATGGTTCTTGGCAGTAAACACATCGCCTCACATTGAAACTATTATCGTCGGATAATCGTTACGATCTAGATTCCCGGAAGTGTCAATTTCAACACTGGAACCCACCGTCGCTCACCCGTCATTTTCGAACCCTCGAAATGACGTGGTTGACCAACCAACAAGGCTGAGCGACGTAATAAATCATCACGAAGCACCGTCGGAAGAATTCCGATCCAAACCCGCGTTCCGTCAGTGGATTTCGCCGAGAAACGCATCGAAAATCAATATTTGCTTTCCGAAAGGGCTTGGGGCCTTGGACAACCAGTCCAGAGGTTACCCACTACCCACACATGCTGCCAACAGCAGCCACGACAAACAAAAATGCATAAAAGACTTCCCGATTGCATGAAATCATGTTATTTCATTCGATTTCCAGGCTTTTATGGTTCGTCTACGCAAACTAGAGGTCAATCAGCCAGGCCAAGACACCCGCTGACAGGTATCGGCGTGCCGGAGGCCGTGCTCACCTTTCGGAGCACTGCCGGCCCCTGTGGCAAGTGCACGCGCGACGCGACGATCAGCGAAACAGCGCGCGCAGCGAATATAATGCTTCTAACGCGCAAACCGAGGCTCGCTGACTCCAATGAAGGTGGCCACGATGATCGGCACTGAACAAGGATCATTGTGCTCACCTTCGAAAGCCTCGGGGTGGCTTCGGGTCACCGAAAAGATGCTCGGAACCCCAAACAGTGCACAGGAAAGCTAAACTAAGCTTACCGGAG
The DNA here is from genome assembly GCF_001540865.1 of Ananas comosus. Taxonomy (NCBI): domain Eukaryota; kingdom Viridiplantae; phylum Streptophyta; class Magnoliopsida; order Poales; family Bromeliaceae; genus Ananas; species Ananas comosus. The sequence continues at coordinate 68,033 of NW_017893451.1, forward strand.
CTAGCAGGGCACGGGGTGGCCGGCGGCGGCCGGACGGCGGGAAGGCTGGGCAGTGGCAGGTCTTGCAGGTCAGAGGTGGCCGGGGCTCGCGTCGGAAGGCGACAAGAGGCGGCGGCGACGGCAGGCAACAATGCCCTAGCCGTAATCATACACAGGGAGCATAGCTTAACTCCAGTCGGCAGAGGGCTCCGGCGGCGAGAGCGCCGGCAGAAGTCGGGTTCGGCCAACCAGGGGGAGGTGGTGCTCCCGTTGGCCGGCGGCGGAAGATGGCGGTGGTGGCGCAGGAGCAGGCTCAGCCCGCACGACTGAAGGAAGGCTCGGGCCTTCGTCCCCGGCGACGGCAAGACCTCAGGAAGGACGAAGAATGGCGCGGGGAACCGTGGGAGCCACGGGGAGGAGGAAGGAGGCGTTGCCAAGCAGCAGCGGCCGCGTGCAACCCTTCACGGCCACCGAGCAAGACCTAGCCCACACGCGGCTGCGGCTGCTCCCTTAGCACACGGCGATGGCGGTGGCGGCGATCTGGTTCGGTTGCAGCGGTGCAGGAGAGCCGAGGGGAAGGCGGTGTACCCTACGTTGGGTGGCGGCGGCGCGCGGTGGCCGAGGGGACTCGGCCTCGGTCTACACCAGGTCTGGGCGGCCGCAGCTAGTTCTGGCGACGCCGGCTAGGCGCGCGGACGGCGGGGGCCGGCGGGGATGACGCCGGAGGTGGGTCTCGGCCAGAGGATGAAGACTCCAAGGGTGTTTGATGTTCCTTGAGTTCATGCAGAGGACAAAAGGCTGAGGAGGGTGGTGGATAGGCGGAGAAGGTGATGGAGGAAGTGGATGAGCAGCCAGCTCCGGCGGCCGGCGGCGTGCTCAGGTGGTCGCAGTGCGCGCGGGGAAAGCAGGGGGACGAGAGGGAGGCAGCTGGGGTTCGATTGAAGAAGAGGGAGGCCTAGGGTTAGGGTTTCCATGGAGAAACCCTAAGTGGCCACTTTTATGCAAATGGTAATTTTGCACAAAAGTCCTCCGAAACTCAGTATTTCGTATTGAGACCTTCACAGCGCGTGTATTTTGCGTATACGCATCTCGTCATCCGATTTCATGCGATTCGGTACATAAAATATAGGGGGTTTCGCGTGAAATACAAAAATGCCGCTTTGACCTCACCTCAGAAAACGTGTGATATCTAGCGATCCGTCCGTTGGATTCTCGAACGGATCACACCAGTGCGATCAGCACGATAGAGACATCAAATCCACGATTTTGCTTCACCCCGTTTGATCACGGATTCGCGATGAAACCCGTCCTCTCTCCAACTAATCCATATATCACACATAGACCTATGTAAAAACCCAAAAACTTAAATTCAAATTCAAATTTGAATTCCCTACCACCAGTAGGTACCAGAAACATCTCTCACCCAACCCCAGGTCACAAGCACAGAGCACGAGGAGCTTTATAATGCAAGAAAAGTAAAGAGCGAAAACCCTCTTTTTGATAAAACTCTTTTTTCTCGAAAACTGTGCCTCAAATCTAAAATCCGTCAGCACCATTGGTTCCAGAATAGCTGAACTGTTCAAAACGAGCTATTGGATCGGTATGAACGGAGTCCAATACGCGCCAGAAGCCAACTCTACTCATCAGCCTCTCCGAAAAACTGGAGTTAGTATTCACTTTAAGTGATTAGTATTAATAGCGTAACTTCTCCATTCTAACTCGTTTTCTCCTGAAACTTTACGAGTGCTTATGTAATTAAATTACACACAAAAATATCGTCAACAGAGAGTTTAGCTACACTGCCAAAATCTTAATCCTTACAATCTGGCTTATCCATAGATTTTACATTAAAATTTAAATTATGAATTAAATTTAATTTTGGATATCAAATTTGAATTAACCATTAAAAAATTTTAATTATAATGGATCAAAATTAAATTTAATTTTAGCAAATTTAAATTTATAAATTTTGGATATCAAATTTGAATTAACAATTAAAATATTTAATTGCGGTTAAATTTTGAATTTTAAAGTAAATGTGAATTAAATTTTGACGCTTTTAGTTTAAACAATATACTTAAATTTTAAAGTTATTAGAATTCAAAAAAATATGAAAATAATATAGGATACTGCAGATATTTTCTAGTATAATATAACATATAAATTTCTAAAATATAATTTTTGTTGTAAATTTTTATTGTAATTTTTGTTGCATATTTTATATTTTTATAGTATCCACTATCTCTCAATTAACTAAGTAAAAATAAATTATGTTTGAAAAATAGAATGACAAAAAAATAAGCCTATCAAATCGATTTTAAATCTTAAGTTTGCTTCATAATTTCAAACGTGAATCCTTATTTTAATTTAAAAATTTAGAATTAATTCAAATTTTTAAAATTTGTATAAACATTAAAAAAATTGTATATTATAAAATACATATAAAAATATTTTTGTGTAACTAAATAAAAAATATATAAAACTTATTATCACACCCCGGGATCACTTTTTGATTTAAAAGCAATGCGGAAGCATCCAATTTTTTTTTTTTTTTTGAAAACCTGACTCCCAGGGTATGCAAGATCCACCACAAATATAGAAAGTCTACTGTTCACACAGACAGAGTCTCCCCTGTATTTGCACGGCGTTGCACAAGTACAAGATACGTAAATGGATACAACCACGATAACTGAGTATACAAATATTCAACATTCATACACCATTCACCAACAAATTTACATTCAGAGTTTGTTCAGAAATCCATAACTATTAGTTTAAGATGTTTCCTACCGGAAAACTCATTTTGAAATACTAATTTATGAAAACCACGAGAATATCTTTTCAAAAATCGTTTCCCACACGGAAACCCTTTTTCCTTAAAACACGCTACCACGAGGAGTAGAAAACCGTTTTCATCTCAAAGAAAATCATAAGTTTTTTAATTCATTTACCAAAATTACGTTTATCCAAGAAAACAAAACCAACTGAACCAATATACCTAAATCATATCATCAGGAATAAAGAAGATAGCAACTAAACTAAACAAACCGGGTAGGAAGCTCTATCGACCGCTACGAACGTGTCTCGTGTCTTGTCTCAACCCTCACCGCCCGCAATACCTGAAAAATGGTGGCGGAGGTGAGAACATGTAAACATGTCTCCCCTCCCAGTGGGTACCGCAAGCCGATGAAGGCGAGGAGTACTCACCGGATCAGGAAGAAGTAAATAACAGTAGCAACGATAATGAATGAATGAGACATGTATATATGAAAGCACAACTACCACTACTGTAACGAAGAACTAAAAGCATACAAGGATATTAAAACTATAGTAGCAAGATAAGTGTAAAGAAAGAACTGTAAGTATGCATGCAACAACCGCTACTATAGTCATATGCGTCAACCGGACGTGTAGACCAAATATGCCCAATCTAAAATCTATGCTCTGTTGGTCAGCACGGCAGACCTCAAGCTGTGCCTTGTAGTTCCCTGTTGGTCTGCACGGCAGACCTCAAGCTGTCACTCTAACTGCATATAACCCAAGGTAGCCTATGTGCTCACGGGTTGGCACCTGCAACCACTTTTCCGGAAAAGAACACCCTCTTGCGGTGAATCAGACCGCTGGTGTTCGTGAAATGAGTACGAGTATCGGGTGATCGATGCTGATATGCTCAGTAGTAAACCGTCGGCAACCAGCCGACAATCCTACTCCTCAGGATATACCGACCGTATAGGTCATCAAGCTGTAAGGAAGCACAAGAACCAACCACTCAGGTCAACTAGGATGGAACAACTCAACATCCTCCCAAAAATATGCAAGTACTGCTCAATGTCAACTAAATGTATACGCAAGAATCGACCAATAGGTCATAAGAGTGTATCACTATAATCCAAAACTACCGTCAGTCACCAGCCGACAATCCTACCCCTTAGGGTACACGAACCTCATAGGTCATCAAACGACAAGGGTCACGAACTGACTGACTAGGTCACACACATGTCGAGTAGTGGATCTGAGTAAACTATAATCATCCGTCGGCAACTAGCCGACAATCCCACCCCTCAGGGTATACCGACCTCAACGATCATCGAACGGTGGAAGTCAAGGAACCGACCGAATAGGTCACAGTACTAGATACCAGAACCGACAACTAGGTCACGGATGTGAAATACGAAAACCGACCAACCGGGTCACTAATGTGAAATATGAGAACCGACCAACCAGGTCACAAATATCACATATAGATAAATCTACTCTACTCCTACTCATGATACTAAATATGGAAACAATCGAGTAGACCATAACGGAAGCAACATGGGTGCAAGGCTCAATATATAATAAGCAATAATAACAGCAGGAGAACAAAGGTAAGAGGATATCACCGAGCATGCACCACTGTACCGACTTCGGATCGAAGTACTCAGCTGTACAACTATGGAACTGGTCTCTCGACTGCGGGGACGGAACGACCGAACCTACGAAAGGTCCACCGGGTTAGAATCTAACCCACTAACATGTATCGCTATCTCACAATCCCCACTCATAGCCCCACAGGGATCGGTTTCCTAAAACCGATTGCCGAACTCACCAGAAGTCCCGAAAACAGCACCGGGACTCCGCCGTGACCCACGAACTGTCTCGGGACATACCGACTCAAAATACGAGTCGTCCGCTGCCACTAAACACCTATTTTAGTGTGACCTGGCAGCAAAAACACTATCTCGCTACGAAACGATTATCGTCGGATAATCGTTCCGATTCAGGTTCCCGGAAGTGTCAATTTCGACACTAGAACCCACCGTCGCTCACTCGTCATTTTCGAACCCCCAAAACGACGCAGGTGACTAGCCAACAAGGCTCAGCGACACCACAACCACTCACGAGGCACCGTCAGAAGAATTCCGAACTGAATACGCATTCCGTCGGCGGATTTCGCCGAAAAATGCATTGGAAATCAATATCTGATTTCCGGAAGGGCTTGGGGCCTTGGACAATCAATCCAGAGGTTACCCACTACCCACACACACTGCCAACAGTAGCCACGACGAACAAAATTGCATAAAAGCCCTCCCGATTCCATGAAATCACGTTATTTCATGTGATTTCCGGGCTTTTATGGTTCGTCTACACAAACCAAAGATCAATCAGCCAAGTCAAGACACCCTCTGACAGGTCTCGGGGTGCCGGAGGCCGTGCTCACCTTTCGGAGCACTGCCGGCCACTGTGGCATGCGTAGGAGTGACGCGGAACTCAGCGAAACAGCTCGCACAGCGCTAAGATCGCATCTAATACACAAACTAGGGCACCGTTTGTTAGTTGTATGCCCTAGAAGCCTATCAGGCTGACGCATTTTATTTCTATGGGACATATTTTTGTACTTAATCTTTATATAATTGGGCCTTTTATTCCATTCATGTTAAATGTGTCCATGAATCGTCCTTTGAATTAATAAGATGATAATATGTATTCTTAAGAGTTGAGAATTTGATATACATATTATTGGTGATTAATTCATAAATGCTCTCAATCGGAGGATCATCATGGGGACGATGATTGATCCGGTAAGATTGATGTGTGTGTCGCTTTCCTTTTGGGGACACTGGAGCGAACATGCAGGTGGTTGTTGGAGAACAACGGTACTGAGCGTGACTAACTACGAACAGTTACATGGATGTCTATGTTAAGGATTTTGTATTGGCAAGTTTCGTGAAGTGAGTCGGAGTCTTGAAGAATCGAAGCGAATTGACAAAGATCAAAGAATTCAAGATTTCGGAAAAATCAGAAAATACCTCACGACGTGAATCACGATGGTCAGGTAAAGTTTTAACTCATGTTATGGTGATTCATACTTAATTTAATAGAAGAGATGGTCTCCACTTCGAATCCAACAGCTTCAATCACATGCGAATCCACGGACCCACTCATCCACGACCCAGATCCGAACCACGAAACCGCCGTCAAAATACCGCCGAATCCACCGACGCCGTCATGAGAGCATCAGATTATGGTGATGCTTCTGCTTGGAACATATCGTAGAAAACAGCGGAAAGAACTCCAAGCTAAGCAGGAATCAAATCGACATATTGAGAATGCGAAACGATATCTCGATTTGATCTAAAGAGGCTAATTTGTGGGAAAATTAGTTAAGAATAAAATCTGCCGCCTCGTAGGGTTTCGTAACGATGTATTCTTATGAACTTTTTCATAGTTAGAGAAGCCCCAATAGCTTTAATTATTATATCTTTTAAATCAATCGGCGAGTGCCGAATTACGAAAGTTTCACGTTTTACACTGCTGTAGGTACAACGAAAGGCATGTCACCGTACACAAGGACGATGAACAGAAATAACGAGAACCTTAAGTTAGTGCTGTAACCGTACGGCGCATTAGATTGTCTGTACGCGACATCAATGCTCAATGTTTTCGATTGTGTTAATGTGTTCATCGGATGGTCCGCACATGTTCCAAAGCACTTTCTAGATTAACCAAACTTTGATTAAAGATTCTAATGCCTAT
>NW_017893452.1:0-53743 GCF_001540865.1 Ananas comosus
TGCCTCTAAAAATTTAACGGTATTGGATCATTGATCGGTACCGCCCTCGTGTGGGAGGCGGTTACCTCTATCATCAAAAACGACTTATGAGTACGAACGATGCGGTGTATACGCTATATATTATATTAATATTATAGTAGTATAGTATAGTATATACTAGTAGATATAATATAGTAGACTGTGCGTCTGATGTTGCTTTTGGCAAGAGCGACGGAGCCAACTCCGTGATTCCAAGCCGTTTCTCGAGGTGTTTTGGACTTTCGGAATCGACGATCGCGCTGCCGTGTAGACTTGAGTCATAGAGCTATTTGAAGTATCTATAGAAATAAATTTTGCGATGTTTTCGAGTATGGTATCATTTGCCTAGTTATCGGAAATTATTCTCTTGTTATATTAGGTATAAAAATTTTTCTTATCAAATAATTGTCACGTGATGGTTTGAATGTTTCATACATCGCTTAACTTTGGAAACGGCTCACTACGGCATACAAATTATTGATTTTGAGCCCCTTCGTCACTAGACAATAATATCGAAAAATCATAAATTATTTTCTAATACCTCAATACTTCAGTAGATCAACGTGATTAACGAGCCGATCGATCGATTCGAAAGTCGCACATCGAAAAATGAGGCCTGGAAGCCACGGAAGGGCTCCGTGCATCCAAAGCTATACTTTCAAGTCGACGATCGCGTCCGTTAGAGTTGATCTGAGTTTCAGTTTTTGGAGAGTACTTTAGAAGAATAATTTTATTGATTTTTCAATATTATTTGCCTAGTGATCGGGAGAGGGACTGAAATCAACGGGTGAAATAAAAATCTAACAAAACAGTGTGATATATGAAATTAAATTTTATTTGATATTTAAAATATATATATATATATATTATTATATATTAAGTAGTATATTATGTATATATTATATATATATATATATAATATATATAATAGTATAGTGAGCTAACTATGGCTTCTGGAAGCACGGAGCCTTCCGGTGCTTCTAAGCTCGATTTTGATCTATTGCGACCTTATCGAATCGGTGGATCGGCTCGTTAACTTGTCTAGAGCTATTTGAGCAACCTAGAAAATAAATTTTGCTAGTTTTATCGAATATCATTTGCCTAGTGAACTAAGGGGCTCCAAAATCAACGGTTGAAAATAAAATCTTACAAAATATTTAATTGATATTATAACTTGTTAGATCAATGATATTGATACTTCGTTTTTATATAGTATTAAAGACTTTTCTATTCAAAATTTAAAATGATTTGAATATTTCTACATGTTAAAACTTCCAACGGTCATCGCGGCCATCTAAATTATTGATTTTGCAGTGCTCTTCGATCAGGGCTACAGATGTATCGAAAATTGCAAATAATTTATTTTCTAGGATACTTTAACTATTTCTAGATCAGTTTAACGAGACCGATCGACGATTTGAAAGTCGCAGAATACTCGAAACGACTTAGAAGCACAGTCCGTACTGCTTCAGAAACATAGTAGCCTCCATTTATTATACTAATTTATAGTATCATATTATTATATATATATTATTATTATATATATATATGATATATATACTATATAATATATAGCCGGGTGGATATACTATCGCGATAGCACCAAGGGGCTTTGGTGCTTATCACGTTTCCACCTTAGAATTTAGCCCAATTAATTATTTTTATCCGTATAGCATCATACCTATTCAACCAACCAACACCACTAACCCTAGGGTAGGAGGTGGTAAACGAGTCCGAGACCGAGCGAGCTGGGTCGGCTGTGTTCGCATGTTTATTAAACGAGTCGAACGAGCTGGCTCGTTAAAAGTATCGGAGCGAAAAATTCAGCTCCTGTTCGGCTCGTTTAATTAACGAGGCTGCAACACGAGTTGGCTCATGAGTTGCCATGATGAATAATAAACTTAAAAAGGATTAGATTAATAAATATACAAAGTTAAATTTTATAAAAATCTTTCTATATGAGCACTTTGTCCTAATAGTTAAACTATACATATAAATGAGCCTTTTATTATTATTAAGCTTGCATTGCTATATTCTTTATTTGCCTATTAAAATTATAACTAATAAATATATGATGGTATTATATAATTATTTATATTATATATAAAAATATAATTAATTAAATTATGATAATATATAAATATTGAAGTATTCGGAGCTATTGTCGCAGCCGAACACATGAGCAAGCTGATCCACAGGCTTCGTGTTCGTGCTGTTGTATCTAAGACGAGCTGAAAAATCCGCTCGTGTTCGCTACGTTACTGGGTACGACGGGCGAGCCGATCTCGAGCTCAATTTCGAGCCGAACACGAGCTGGCTCGCGAATAGCGAGCTGTATTGCCACCCCTACCTAAAGGCGGGCCCACATAATCCTAACGCACCATTTTCTCCAACTAGGGTTAAAAAAACTAAATAGTTGGTGTATTGTATATCCACCTATATATATAATATAATATGATAATATATATAATATTATATATATATATATATCATATTATATATATAGTATATAATATATATATAGAGAGAGAGAGACCGGAGACGAGATTGGACGGGGTGGTGGGCGAGGTGGGTCGGGGGGCGGGAGAGGCGTGAGAGGTTTGCGCGGGGAGCGGGAGGCTGGGGTCAGGGCGGGCGGGGAGTTGAGAGGAGGGGGCGAGGTGAGGGAGAGAGAGAGAGAGTGAGAGGATTAGGGCAGACTATACCTATATGATATTGGGCCCTCGTTACTCATAATTTGTTTTCGATGATGTAGCTTCCGAACGCGACATTCCACTCCGTTAAAATATGATCTAGTAGTATTTGAAACTTCTAGAAATAAATTTCGTAATTTTTCAAAAATCATAATTAAAGTCATTCAAGCGTATAAATGAGATGGTCAAAAAATAGAACGATGTCTTAAAAATGGATGATCGGATCCTTCAATTTAAGATCGGAGTTATTGATCTTTATCTAGGTAGTGAATAGAATTTTCTATCAAAAATTCAACCTATTCGGATTCTTTTGCACCGTTAAACTAGCAAGTATTCCATACCGGCCATTAAAAGTTGTCAATTTTGTGAGCTTTTGATCGTAAGGTAAATGATGTCAAAAAATTATGAAATTTGATTTCTAGATGTTTCAAATGCTCTAGATAATGTTTAACGGTGTGGATCGTCAATTCGGAAGCTCTATCATCGAAAACAACTTATGAGTGCGAGGGCGATCGTACTTATAATAGTATAGTAGCTGGACTCTATAAATATATATATAATTGAGCTCATATGATCTTAAAAGTACCAAGACATCATATAAGTTTTCAGCCTTTGGATTAAGAAATATGTGGTTAGGATGATGTGGGCCCTCTAGGGTTGAGTGGGTGGTTGGTTGAACAGTATAATCTAACGGGTGTAAATGATCAACAGTGCTGATCTAACGGTTAAAAACCTACAAGCACCAAGTGCTTGGTGCTTTTACACAAGCACCATAGCCGGACTATATATATATATATATATATATATATAGTTGTGCTGGTATGCTTATGGAAGCACGGAGGCCTCCGTGCTTCCAAGTCGTTTTCGATGTTCGGACAATACGGGGAATGATGCGCCTCTTGCAACACCATCATACGAATCTCATTGTCCTTGGGTACGCACAATCGGTTTCTGAACCGAAGTGCACCATCAGGTTCCACGCCGAAATCGCCGGCGCGTCCACCGTCAATATCATTCCGCACCTTTTGGAGATACGGATCATCAACTTGCCGCTCCTTAATTCGCTCTAACAAGGTTGGTCGAACCACTAGTGCCGCTAAGATAGTCGGAACTTCCGGCGCCACTACCTCCAATCCAAACCATTGCATTTCTTTATGCAAGGACGGTTGACTAGTAACCGCCGTCGCCAAGTTCTCAACAGATTTTCTACTTAGCACATCGGCCACCACATTGGCCACCGCCGCTGCCGCATATTTAGCTCTTTCTGGGTGAACAAATACCTGAGGCTTTTGTGATCAGTATACACCTCACAATGCTCACTGTAAAGATAGTGCCTCCATAGCTTCAGCGCAAAAACAACCGCTGCTAACTCGAGATCATGTATCGGGTAGTTCTTCTCATAGTTTTTCACTTGGCGCGAAGCATACGCAATGACTCGCCCATTTTGCATAAGAACACACCCAAGACCGGTGTAAGAAGCATCACTGTACACCACGAAATTCTCTCCCGGTGTTGGCAAAGCAAGTACCGGGGTAGATGTCAACTTCTCTTTCAACTCTTGGAAGCTTCGGTCGCAACCGACACTCCAGTCGAATCTTACTCCTTTGTGCGTAAGGCGTATGAGAGGAGTAGTCAACTTTGCGAACCCCTCCACAAAACGCCGATAATAGCCCGCTAATCCAAGGAAACTGCAGACTTCCGCCACACTCGTAGGACGAGGCCAATCTCGAATCGCCTCAATTTTCCTTGGGTCCACCGAGATTTCACTCCCGGATATCACATGGCCTAAGAAGGTCACCTCCGAAAGCCAGAACTCGCACTTCTTGAGCTTAGCATAAAGCTTCTCGTCTCAGAGTATTTGCAACACGGTCCTTAGATGTTCCTCGTGCTCCTTTTCACTCCGCGAATACACCAACACATCGTCGATAAACACCACAACGCACTTATCCAATAATGGTCGAAAGACCCTATTCATCAGATCCATAAACGCCGCCGGGGCGTTGGTAAGCCGAAATGGCATCACCGTAAATTCATAGTGGCCATACCGCGTACGGTACGCTGTTTTATGCACATCTTTCGGTCGGAACTTCAACTGGTGATATCCCGACTGAAGGTCTATCTTCGAATATACCCGCAACCTTTACAACTGATCAAACAGGTCGTATATTCTCGACAACAGGTATTTATTCTTGACCGTCACTCTATTCAACTCGCGGTAGTCAACGTAGAGTCAAAGAGTACCGTCCTTTTTCTTCACAAATAACACTGGTGCTCCCCACAGGGACACGCTTGGTCTCACGAAGCCTTTATCGAGCAAGTCCTGTAACTGGGCCTTTAACTCTTTAAGCTCCACCGGTGCCATCCTATACGGAGCCTTCGAAATAAGCGCCGCACCGGGAATCAAGTCAATGACGAACTCGACTTCCCGATCCGGTGGTAGTCCCGGTAACTCTGCCGGAAATACGTCCGAGTACTCACACACCACCCGAATGTTCCCCAACTTCGGGCACTCCTTTTGAGGGTTCACGATGGTCGCCAGGTAAGCTTTGCAACCACCCTTAATCATCTTTCTTGCTCTCGCCGCTGACACAGTCGCCACGAAGCGCCTACTTTTACAAGCCCGATACACCAACTCTTCTTGACCAGGTTCGCGGAACGTGATCACTTAACTCTCGCAATCGATGATCGCGTAATATTTGGAGAGCCAGTTGGTCCCCAAGATGACATCAAAACCCCACATCTGATTCAATACCAAAAGGTCGATCGGCATGATCCAATTGCCTATCTGTACCGGACACGCCAAGCACTCGTCATGCACATGAAACGAATGCTCCGGAGTATTCACCGACCAATACTCTTCTGTCACGCCCCGCGACCGCCCACCTATTTGGCCGGGTCGCGGCGCCGCCGACAGATCGCCGAACGGACAGGGTTTCCCCTGTACTGCGGACAGAGTCTCCCCTGTACGTTCAAGGCATAGCAATCAATACAATGTGCGAAGTTCCAACCAGGAACACATTTCAATCAAGGATTGCATAATGGAAGGTATCAAACAACATAAACACATCCTATATTATTACATTCATTCATATTCATACATTTTTACATCCCAAATACTTATTACATTTAACTTCCAAATACAATCCGATTTAATATAATTATTACAACTTGATTCTTTTCATTTTCTTGCATCCCTAAGTAAGGCCGACTTAGGGTACCACTATCTCTGGTCTCGGTGGTAGGGCGCTAACTATGGAGCTACGCCCTCGCCTCGCGCCGCCGCGCCGCTCACGTGCGAACCTGTAAAAACCGCCCAAAACCACGTGGGGTGAAACCAAACTCCATGGTTCCAGTGGGTACGACCACCCAAGGGAAACAGTTCGACCAAATAGGTCCCAAGGGAGCAACTGCAAGTTAGATTCAATAACACAGATAAGATATATATCTTAGATATGCAACGAATAAAAACCATGCATTCCTCACGACTGCATAATGCAAGCTATGCGCAAAATCATCTGCAATAATGCCAACTATGCAACAACTAACCGTAGTTCCATTACACCTACTTCAAATTCTGCTAACCATAGCTCATCCCATTCGATATCCAAGTGTTCTCTATCCATAGATCTTGTCAATCACCGTTTTAAATCATAAGTTTCATCATACCTTAACAAGCTAACCACACCGACTACGGTCTTGAGTCAAATCGTCTGCGGATTACCGCACTAAGAAACCAGGCTGAGGCGCATGAACGTCATCACATACACCTCACCTAAAACCCTCTCAACTAGGATACCAAATCCATAATCAATAATCATACTTGTTGTACAACTCATTGCTATGACCGCAACTCTACCGGTTAATCATGTTAACCCATAATAACTCACAACCAAGATCCGCTTAAATAAGGGGACGGAACCTCCTAGGGACTCGTCAACTGTGGGCACTTTACCACGCCCAGTGGTGACCAGTCCGGAGGGCACCGCCGGTGGGAGCTCCTCCCTTCAAGCCAAGACATGGATATGCGAGTTGTCGATGCCAATCCCTCAACTTGAGGCATGACGATCGCCACTAGTTGCACAATGCGAATCGTCACAATAGGTTTCTACCTATTGTAATCATGCCCTCCTATGTAACATTTGGACCAATTAATATGGATTAACTATGTTAACAATCAGCTTCTGATGCCAATCGTGTCTCTATTGTCATTGTCACCTGTTTTGCTAATGTTCAAGCCAACTTCTCACAATTTACACATAATTTCGGTTCTAACATACATGAAATGACACCAGAAAAATAATGATCAATCACCAACAAGTGTTTAGCTAGGTTCAAGATGGCTAGGTTTAATGCCACTCGATCAATATATATAATAAGATTGTCCACATGTTCGACACATGGCAATATGTCATCAAGTATGTTTTTTCTATTTACATAATCCACAACTATGTAATTCATCAATATATTCATCAACTGCACATATGACCCACTAGCATCATCATAATTTGTCAACATACATATAGTCCCATCATCCAAAAAGTCCATAACTTTTAGCATCTCATGCATTGCTTTTAGCACTTAACTCTTATGCATTTACATTTAGCATTTTCTATAAGTAATTAACCAATGCATTCTTTGCTATTCTTATACTATGTCCATAATCATGAATATGAAAATCTCATTTCTTAGACCATAAAGGGCGAAACCACGTCGTTCGTAGAACACAACCACCTCATAGGTCGCATTCCGATTGCTTGTCGACACTTGCAATCCGGCCGCGCCCGCAGGGGCCCGCACCCGGTTTGGCCCGATTCTCACGGAGGCAGGCGACACCCAACGGCTCGCAATTCACGATCCAAAATTAAAGGTCTTCGTTATGTGCCACGATGCTCTCAAATCCATTTCATGAATTTACCGTATCGCTCGCCCTCCCGGCGGACGGACGCCGAAGCCTAAATTCTCTTTAATAACTTTGTAACGGGCTCGTGCGGATTGGCCGGAACCGTCTTCGGCCAAAGCGTTTCGTTTACAAGCAATTTGTTTTACGGAGGGTCAAATGCAGATCAAACCTCATATTTAAAGTTTGCATTTTGACCCTGGGTTATTAGGTACCACTATGGCAAGAAATCATTAAAGTGTGCTCTAGTGAATTCAAGCATTAATCATCTATTAGGCACTCAATGGGTTCACTAAACCATTTTCAAGCATTTAGCAACTATCTTTTAGAGATTACCATTATAAGCTTATTTTGGAGCTCTAGGTTTAATTAGGGTAAAAATCCACCTTAGAGCCTTGATTTTCAGAGCATGCAACATCTAATTAGCATGCTAATCGCTCTAAATCCATTCTTAGAGCTTAATAAAACCAAACTAGAGGAAATGCATAAGGGGTTTTGAAGCTTATTAAAGCTGTGCTCTAATGGAGAAGAAGAATGATTAGAGTAAGATGAAAATCATCCTTGAGCTTACAATCTCACCGAAAACGCCTCTCTTTTTGGGGAGATGTTAGAGAGGAAAGGGAGATCTCTCTTCCTCGTGTTATGGTCGTGTGTTTGTGGGCATGTGTGTGTGGGCTGGCACGGTTGGGGGAGAGAAAGCATTGCTTCGTCATAATACACCCCAAAACCTAATTGCACTCCGGGCAGCTTAAAAATCTGATAACTTTCGTCGGAGCTCCACCCTGAATGTCCGTTTTGAAGTCTCAAGAGCTGACAGTCCTGTGTAGGTTTGACTTAACTAACACGAGCTGACGACTCGTGAGCAGTTTCGACGCAGTTTGGTCACTGAAAAGCTGTACTGAAACCTGGCAAATCTTTATCTAATGCGCGTTTCGATTTTATTTCTCACTCTACGGGTGTCAGAAAAATATGAAACTTTAAATCTAGCCTCATAAAAATATTTCTGACTTATCCTCCAATTTTCATAATTTTCTGAGACTGTGCATTTTCTGCTAATTTATCTGTCCCATTTCCAACAGAAAATTCTAGATCTTCTGTTTTCAATCCGATTTCAGCACAAGTCACTTCTGACTTATGTTTTACTCCTACAAATTCAATAAAAATAGTTTCTCACACTATTTTTATTTATTTTTATTTTTATATCAAAATCTGGTATGTTACATCTTCACTATGCATGATCTCTATGCCATGAGTCTTAGCGAACGATGCATCAATGAATGAATATGATGTACCCGTGTCGAATGTAGCTCTAGCTCTAGTGCCTCTGATAAGAATAATACCTGCCACGACGTCGTCGGGTACGGCAGGCTGCTCCTCCACCTGAGTGGCGAAAACCCATCCACTCGGTGCACGTGATCCCTCCGGCTGACGCGGTGATGAAGTGCGCCCAGCCGACATCGCAGGTGGCAGTCCTGCAAGCTGTCGTGGAGCATACTGAGCCGAAGCAGCTTACGGAGCAGGTGACGCGCCGCTCGGGCAATCCCATCTCAAGTGTCCCGCTTGGTCGCATCGGAAACGCCTCCCGTCACACTGAGAACATTCATTCGGCCTATGATTCCCACCGCAGATCACGCACGGGAAGGAAGTCGTCTGACTCCTTGACTGGCTCCTGTCTCCCCGCTACTGCGATCTAGGATACCGAGGGGGTCGCTTGGAACTCGACTGCCCCGCGGACCTACCAGCCGGTCGTTTCTTGAACTTCTCCTTGTCCTTGTCCCTTTCAAACGCCTCGCGTTCCTCGCGCGCAATGGCGTTGCCGCGCTCTACCCATAACGCACGATCGAGCACCTCTTCATAGGTCTTCAGCCGGAGCGCATGAACAGTCTTGAATATCTCCGGCCGCAACCCGCGCTCAAAGACCTCCGCACGATCCCGGTCACCATGAACCAAGCCGGGGACACAGTTAACCATGTGCGAGAACTCCCTTTCGTACTCCCGTACCGATCGGCTTCCTTGCCTTAACTTGCGAAAGTCTTCCTTGATCTTCCGCTTGTCACTTTCCGGAAAGTACTCCATTAGTAGAATCTCCCGGAATGCCTCCCAAGTTATAGTAGCTGGATCCAAAGACCGACCATTCTTCACTCGCGTCCACCATGATCTAGCCGGCCCCTCTAAACAGTGAGCCGCCAAACGAACCTTGTCCTTCTCAAGGGTATAGATATCCTCAAACAACGCCTCCATCGCGGAAAGCCACGCCTCCATCAACCATGGGTCTTTCACATCACCCAAAAAGGTCGGAGGATTAAACCGCTTGAAGGTCGTCAACACCGCCAACGACCGTTGCTGCTCAGCTTCAAGTACCTCCGGGATAAGAGCCGAAGAGCCTGAAACTGTCGGAGGAATAGCCGTCACCGGTGCCGCCGCCACTGGCGTAGGTGCTACAGGCGCAGGCGGGTCCTGAGGTACAGGTGTAGCCGCCGCCTCCTGTCAAGCCACCAAGTCATGGAGCCGTCCTATCTGCTCCCCTTGCTGTCGCATAGCCCCAGTCAAAGCTGCTACTTAGGCCCGCAACTCACGAACTTCCTCGGATCCAACTTGCTCTAGCACCTCATCAGGCAATGCCGGAGCGAACCGACGCGTATAACGTCTCGGTGACATCTGTCCTGAAATGAAACACACGCGTTAATACTCGATGTCCGAGACTCTCACTTGTTCCAATTAACTACCCAATCAAGCAAACGCAATCAAGTACGTTCATTTTCTACTCTCGGCATTATGTAGTCGTCCGCCCCACATAATCCCTTAAAAGAAAACAAACATTCTCTTGAATCCATCTCTATTTCCATTTAGAGAAGTTCCAACATAACCCAAGTCCAATCCACGTTATACGTGTCCTAAATTCCTAAGGTTTCCAATCCTAAGGTCCCTAAGTCTACCCTAGACTTTTGCTTTCACATCGCTCTGATACCACACTATCTGTCACACCCCGGGACCGCCAATTTGGTCGGTTCGGGCATGCGAACAGACGCCGAGCGGACAGCACCTCCCATGTCCGCCCAAGGCTCCAACAACAAGTATATTACAAGCAAATCAATAAAGAGAATTGCGAGATATACAAGGTTTGCACGAAGGCAAACAACAACCACAAGTAAAAGCATCGAAACTATCTAAGCATCCAATATACAAGTCATTTGATTTCATTTGAATCAAACACAAGCAGTCTATTACATTTACATTCATTTACCCATTCATTTACATCACGTTTTTCTTTAACCAAAATACATGATTTACATCATTCTTACATTTTCCAAAACATAATCTACATTTCCTGCTTTACATCATTTACGGTTCAACACCTACAGTTGAGTAAACCAAAATGTTGGGTATGCCTATATCTCGAGGGCCGCTAGCTACGGCGCAACACCCTTGCCTCGATCCTCCGCCGCCCCGCTCGCGCACGGATCTGCAGGGTTAGTGGTAATGAGAACTAGAACGAAGTTTCCAATGGGTTCGACCGCCGACCACGCCGATTCGCCCACTAGGTCTATTTCAGGCATATGTATTTCAATAAAGAAGGATAACAAACCAACTAATGCACTTCTAATACAATGCCTGCAAGAAAGCAATCCACAGATAGATATTCATATTCAAATACATGATGATTATGCATGCATGTCCATTTCTCATTTCCTTTGGCTTTTACCCAATCAACCCGGGGTGCTCCTGGTTTACCCCAAACTCACAATCTGCACATCCCGTCTAACGGGGGAGGCACAAGGCTCAACCGCCCGAGGGATCTTCGCCGGGCACTCTCACCCGTGGTATCTACACTCCGGAGTACACCGCTTGTGGAGGAGCGACCTCCCACAAGCCGGAACCAATACGTGTGAGTATGATCCCATCCTCAATTTGAGAAGGTATAGCCAAACTTGTCTCATGCCTCAATATTTCAATGCTAATGATAGGTTCTACCATATCACATATATCACCAATACGAGTCACAGTGGTCCTGATGTCGTAATGCACATAATGTCACTCGGGTTAAACCTTGTTTAACTATACTCATTCCAATGCCAATCGAGTCACTATAGTAAATGTCACCGTCATTTACTATGGTCGCAGTCTTTTCTCACATTCACATGCATATAGGGTTATTCGTTTCCTTTGTTCACATGGTTCTATATCACTCACAATAATCTCAAGCAGATAATTGATGCAATCAACATATACCATTCATTACCCTACATGTAAGAATGCTATAATACCAACATGTTCAAAAGTAGTGACATAGACATAGAAAGAGACTTAATATTTTCGGATAGCACCCCCCACGTTTGTGTGATGCTAGGATGCCGTGGTTCTGTTTTCACGATTTTTAGACACTTTCGCCGCAAGCTGCGGCAATCTGTACCAATTCGGCTTCTTTTTTCCAACATCTTCGCACACGCTCGTCGTATCGCTGAACCAAGCGCACCGATGCGTTCGTTGACCTACCAATTAGGTTAGAATGAGATCAATCCCAAGCTTCAACCTTATTTTTACAGAACCCCAAACTTGGGTCCCTATAAATATCATCTTCTCCATTTTAGGTCCTCAACATGAAGAAAATGGAGAAAATCCACTATAGAGATCTCTAGATGCTTCAACTAGAAGCAAAAACCCAAAATCTAACTTAAAATCACAAGAACTCACCTTTGGAGTCCAAAGCTTTCCTTCAAAGCCTTGCTCTAGCTTGCTCTACACCTTGGAGAGCTTCTTCTCCAAGCTTGCTCCTCCAAAAACCCTCTTGGTCCAAGCCCTAGAGAGAGGGAGAGCGAGAGGAGAGGTTTTTTTTTTTAGAGAGAGAGAGGGAAAGGTTTGAGTGTGAGAGTGAGAGCAAATGAGCTCTCACCCATGCCCTAGCTCAAATAACCCTTCACATGACACATTTGCACTTAAACTCCTCTCATTTTCATTTTTGCAAACAGCTCTTATTGGGCAAATCCCGCAGTCGGGGACCGGTCTCTCAAGCAAGGGACCGGTTCCCGAGAGCTACCCCGCAGCCTTCGCAGAAGGGGACCGGTCTCCCCCCGATGCAACCGGTCTCTCGGGACCGGTCTCTCACCCAGGGACCGGTTCCCGAGAGCTCGATTTCCAGGACTTAGCTGATTTTTCCCTCTGCTCGGCTGATACGCTTTCGGGGATCGGTCTCTCCCTTCAGGGACCGGTCCCCGAGAGCCCAAAATCTGGGACTTAACCAGATTTTGCAATTTCACTTTCTTGGGTCCCTTTAACATTTATATAGGTTCCAATGCACTTTTAGCCTATAGTAACTCATCCTACTCCGCGTTCCGCACATTTCGACGGAACTCGGCACGACTCACGGGGAATTGCTATGTTACAGGTACTACAAGATATTTCAACGTCTATGATGCAAGTCATGCATATATTCTTCTACCTAGTCCCTATTATATGGAATAGAATTAATATCATACAAATGAGTTCCAACACATGGAATGCAACTATCGATCCTTAGATCGCCTGCAATATCACAATATTGTATACTAGTTGTTCAACTAGATCGGATTTATCAAACCTCGTTTCATGTTGACCCTAACATGCACTTATGTCACAATGACATAATTTTTCTTGCCTACCACAAGTATACCTCAACATGCAACTAATTGCTAGGTCTCCTTCATTTCGCAATTCAAGCAAGGTTAACAAGATCGAACCCTTATTTATCTCTAATCATGCTCTCTATTATTACACAATGGGCAATGCAACCACTTGTCATTTAGAATGCAAATCCACATTATATACCTCTACTACATAGAGTATAAATGCTCTACACATAACATGCAATCTCTAACATGCTCCCTAATGTTGCATACAAAGAAATCATCATGAAGGGTCACTTTATGCCCAAATCCACATATATACCTCTACTACATAGAGCATGAATTTTATTACACATAACATGTATATATTATATTCTCATAAATTCTAGCATGTCATAATGAGCATGAAAAAGTATCTATTTAAGTCTTATAACCAAAAGAAAAATATAGAGGGATTTCACTCATTTCGGTGAGGTCAAACCCACCGGAAGCACTTCGAACACTTTCGTTCCTTCGAACGAAATTGTCTCCCAAGCTTCTAGTACCCTAAGAGAAATTCTAAAGGGTTAAAAGCTACAAAACAACTACTTTGAAAATCATCACAAATTACACATGCAAAAAGTGTGAAATACCTTGGGTCAAGAAGAACTTGATCAAAGCCCAAATCGAAGCCAGAAAGCTTCAAATCCAACCTATAAGAGTGTTCTACACCCATCAATTCTAACCCAAAAGCCTTCAAATGAAAAGCGCCAAATAAAACCCTAGTTTCTACAAAACTAGGTTTTCATCTCAAAAATCCCATAAAACTTGATCTAATGAAAAAATCATGGCCACTAACCTCTCTTGAAGCCCCACATCAAGCTAGGAATGAGCTAGGGTTAAAGATCTCTCCTCCAACAAGCTCCAATCCAAGTTCCCAAGCTTCTCCAATGGTGGAAATCCAATATGAAGCAAAGAGGAGCAAAGAGAGGAGATCAAACCAAGCAAAAACCACTAAAAATGAGAGAAAATCAAGGGAGAAAGCTCTCACCTGTGCTCTCCACGAATTAGGGCTCAAAAGAGCTCTCCACAGGCTGTGGGGGTGTTATATAGAGTTGTATGTCACGCCCCGAGACCGATGCCAATCTGGCCCGACCCGAGCACGTCAAACAGACGCCGAACGGACAGAGTTTCCCCTATCCGCCCAAGGCTCATCACATGCACATTTTCATCAATAGAGAAAAGCACTAGCGAAAACATACACAAACGGCTTACACGAGGGTAAGCAACAGCCATAAGTGAAAGAAAAAGGAAACTAAACATCCACAAGTAATATGATTCATTTTAGATCATATACATTGCATTCATCTAGTAATTTATCGAATTCTTACATTCATTACATCATTTCTTTCTTACATCACATTTACCTCAAAATACACATCGCATTCTTTTCTTTACATTACTAATCATCATGTACAAAAGATGAACATAGGGTACTTTACTACAAAATGAACACAACTGTGGTGGCCTCTGACTAAGGCGCGATACCTTTACCTCGGTCGCTCGCCGGCTCGCTCGGTCCCGGCTCTGTGGAAATAGTGGGGTGAGAACTACAACAAAGTTCCCAGTGGGTTCGGCTTCAAACATCATCCACGACTTTTCCCACTATAAACTACTCAGCATATAAAAAATACGACTGTATAGTAACCATCTAATAACTGATGTAATATGCCTAACAATAAGCAAGAAGTCGCTCAACATTAAATAAATGCAGATTAGTCAATTCTTTCAATTCTGACTTTACTTGTGCTTTGTTCTTTATTCTTTGCCTCTTTGTATCTGTTCTTTAATCTTAAGCTAAACCCGGGGTCTTCGCACATTAACTTGCTTCACATAATCCATCATGCGCAGAAACTCTCTACGCTAGGACCGCCTACGTTATATTCACCCGATGCATAATCGGAGCCAATCGCCCGAGGAGCGATCCACGCCCTCATATGGACGACACCTGAACTCATAGCAAGCATGATAATATCCTTAACTAAAGGACTATAATTCTATTTTACTTAACAACTGCTCTATGTCATAAACTTTATGTTGCACAACTCATGCATCACATTCTTTACCATTGTCCTTCACTTTTGCTAAAATCAGTCAATTATATCTTAACATTCTTACTTTTCCTACCTTCTACAATTTCAACGTCTTACTTCCCACATGCGTTAACTTTAAGCATTATCATTTCAGGCATTCTTACATTACATGTATCTTTACCTCACATCACTCTAGCTCTTTACTTTACATTTTCAAATGCCACATCGATCTATGTCAATTGTCCACTTCTGTTCATTTTGTCTTCCTTTGGGTTACTCATCATTTTCTCTCATAGCATAACATCAGTTGACATTATAGGTTACTCCCACCCATGCTCATTCATGCAAGTTGTGCTCACAAATCAATGCAATCATCATCATTCATCATTAACTTAACCCTAAAATGATGCAAACTAATATATAGAACATATGCTCAAAGAATGACACATTAGCATAGAGAGAATTTCAATGCAGTTTGAAAGCACCACCCACCTCGTAGGCTTTCATAAGGCTCACGATGAGTTATTCCTTGAGATTTTAGATGCTTCGTTCTTACCTGCGACAAAACGAACCCTTAATAGCCATTTTGACCCATAATTTAACTTGACTTTTTGTAACGTTAATCCGAACGCACCACGTTCTGAAATACCCCCAATAGGTTTCTAAAGGCAATTGCCTTAAAACCTCATGAACAAAAGCCCTCCAATTTGGCCGCTAGCTCAACACATTATCAATACCTAGGTTGATCTCAAGAAATCAAAAGAATAGCTTCATTACAACTCTAAATTATACCCATTAGAACCAAATTTTAGCTTTCAACACCCCCTAGTTAAGTTTCAAACTATTAGAAGGTGGGTTGAAAAGCTCACCTTTACTCACAATGGTTTGATCTCTAAAGAAACAAAAAAAATCTTCAAAATACTCTAAAACCTCATAAAAACCAATTCAGTACCCAAACGCCTAAATATTTGGATTAATCATGAAATGGGCAAAGCTTACTCAAAACTTGCCATAGACTTGCACTATAGAGAAAAATGAAGATCCTTTTTCTCTTTGATCTTCTTATTCACACTTTCTTCTCCGTCTTCGCTTCTTATTCTTCCTTTCCTTCTTCTTTCCTTTGTTCTTCTATGAGAAGAAAATGTGATAAAAGGGAATAGAAGTGTAAGAAATGAGAGAATCCCTCATTTACGCGCTAATACAATAGCCATGTGCAAATTGAGCTAAATACACCTCAACTTTCACTTTAATACACTGCCCGAACTGGGCGGATCGCGCAGGCAGGGACCGGTCTCTCCGAGCAGGGACCGGTTCCCGAACGTCGTCCCAGCGCAGCCAGAGCTGCTGCGCGCAGTGCAACCGGTCTCTCCTTGTGGGACCGGTCTCTCGGGGACCGGTCTCTCGGACAGGGACCGGTTCCCGAGAGCTACTTTCTCAGGACTTAGCCGATTTTTCGGCTGTCTCATCTTATACGCGTTCGGGGATCGGTCTCTCCCTTCAGGGACCGGTCCCCGAGAGCTGAAAATCTGCAGTTTTGCAGAATTTGATTCTTTAGCTCTCGAAAACCTTCCACAACTCACTTTTGATCATTTTAACACCTTCGGACTTTCCGAAGTGTACCATCCTCGCACTTTGGTCAATTTGACTAAAGTTCGATATTTATTTTCCGAAGTTTTGGTATATTACATTGTAACAATTCCAAAAACACCCTCCAACAACATGAAGTCAGCAACTGCACTGCGTATCGGTACCACGGGGAAGAGTACCGGTACCAGGCCATGAAGCTGCCACACCCGAACTTCGGCCAAGCAGAAAAACACACTGGGTATCGGTACCAGCGCGATGCAATACCGGTACCAGGTCCAGTACCGGTACTCTGCCATTGCAGTACCGGTACGCAGCCTCGTAGAATCCAATCCGAGAGCAGTCCAAAATCTGAAATTTTGAGATTTTGGTGCTAAGTTTTCACCCTCGCTCCTCGGGGTGCGAGTCATAGGTCGCAACATAGTCAACGACCCTTCGGAATACCCAAAAAAGCTCAGAACACAGATCAATCACTCGAACCTTGCAATTTGCTAAAGTTCAGTGTGTTACAAAATTGATACATTTTAAAACATAAAGTACTAAAGTGAGAAAGTGCGAAACCAAAGGAGTGGTATTTGAAATTTATCCTAAAAGTAAATTAGAGGAAATTAGGAGCTTTGAACTCATAAGTCGTTTTCGATGATGGAGATTCCGATTCGACGATCCATATCGTTAAACATTATCTAGAACATTTAAAACTTCTAGAAATCAAATTTCATAATTTTTCGACATCATTTACCTTACGATCAAAAGCTCACAAAATTGACATTTTTTAACGGCCGGTATGGGATACTCGCTACTTTAACGGTGTAAAAGAATCAGAATATGTTGAAATTTTGATAGAAAATTCTATTCACTACCTAGATAAAGATCAATAACTGCGATCTTAAATTAAAGGATCCGATCATCCATTTTTAGGACGTCGTTCGATTTTGACCGTTTATTTTATGCCCATTTGATGGACTTATTATGATTTCGAAAAATTACGAAATTCATTTTTTAGAAGTTTCAAATACTCTAGATCATATTTAACAGAGTGAATCGTCGATTCGGAAGGCCCATCATCGAAAACAACTTATGAGTACGAAGTGCTCTATACTCATAAGAGTATAGTAGTCCTACTATATATATATATATATATATATATATATATATAGAGAGAGAGAGAGAGAGAGAGAGAGAGAGAGAGAGAGAGAGAGAGAGAGAGAGAGAGAGTCCGACTACTATACTATTATGAGTATGATCACCCTCGTACTCATAATTGTTTTCGATGATAAAGCTTCCGAATCGACGATCCATACTGTTAAACGTTATCTAGAGCATTTGAAACACCTAGAAATCAAATTTCATAATTTTTCGACATCATTCACCTTACGATCAAAAACTCACAAAATTGACAATTTTTAATGGCCGGTATGGAATACTTGCTAGTTTAACGGTGCAAAAGAATCTCAAAAGGTTAAATTTTTGATAGAAAATTCTATTCACTATCTAGATAAAGATCAATAACTCTGATCTTAAATTGAAGGATCCGATCATCCATTTTTAAGACATCGTTCGATTTTGACCGTTCATTTTATGCCTGCTTGATGGACTTTATTATGATTTCAAAAAATTACGAAATTTATTTTCTAGAAGTTTCAAATACTTTAGATCATATTTAACGGAGTGGATCGTCGATTCGGAAGCTCCATCATCGAAAACAACTTAAGAGTACGAAAGGTCCAATTAATACCCATAATAGTATAGTAGCCTTACTCTATATATATATAGAATTATATATATATATACTTTGCTGCTGGCTCAAGCTCTATGGCTGATTAGGGAGATTCGGTTCTTGAAGAGTAGATATATTTATGGCGCAAATTAATTAAAGACTACTACGTGATATTGTTCTAAGAAGTTAATACTATATAATTATTATTTCTAGGGTTATAATCTAGCCACTGCAATGCGAGAGCACATGACATCCCGTTTTGAACAAGTCCGACTTATTAACCACGGATATACGCTCCTTGAGCTAATAGTATATATATATATATGGAAAGGGATATTTAATATACGTAGCATATACAAGGAAAAATAGAGAGAGAATTGGTTGCATGCATGTAGAGTTCTAGTAAGTAAATTTTGTGAGTGCATGATGACCATCTAAATTTAAGATTGGCACTAATTATTTAATATGTTGCACATAGATAAAAAGTAATCCGTGATTTTGTGAAAAAATCATTTATCTTATAAGTTTAAGTTACTAGAAAAGGATCCGAATCACACTATTTTATATATGCTGATTATTACTCTTCCTTGCATCTCCATTCGAGACCTTCTGATGAGCCTAAATTGTAAATAAAAGTAAGGGTAAACTTCAAATATCACCCCTATAGTTTTGCACTTTCTCACTTTAGTACCCTGTGGCTTAAATTAAGTATATCAATTTAGTGCCCTATGGTTTTATTTTTCTCTTTTTATTATCAATTCCATTATTTTTTTTCTTAAATCAATGACAAAGTTACAACTAAAGGGTACTAAAGTGAATATTCGATAAATCTAGATGTCTGAAGTTTTTTGTGTTGGATGTGGCCCACATGATATATTCGAGGCGATCCATAAAAATACAGTCTATCTATTTAAGTCGATCTATAAAGATATGGTAGATCTTACGGTTAGTATGTATCTGGACACGTTCTTGATAGACGGACGTGATTTAATATCCTTACATTAAGTTATATATAAATATATAACATACGGGAGTTGTGGTCTAATCCTAATCTAATTTCCTGTGACGGCTCCATCTTCGGAGATAAGAGAATTAGACTCGAAACGTACCATTTTCTTGCAGATCGCGAACGAGGACGAATCACGAGCAAAAGTCACCGCTTACAAATAGGACACAGAAATTAAAATTATGACAGAAGGTATGATCATAGTTTCTTATAAAGTTTTAACATGTGGTATTAGAACTGCATCTTTTGTCAGATTTTTATTTCTTTTGAATTTATTTGATTTATTTTTTATTAATAATAATAATAATAATAATTGTCGCCGACTGGATTGCATGAGCGAAAGACGTTCCGGTCGCGCTGGGCAGGATGTTGTCGCTCCGGTTGCGCTAGGCAGTCCCCGCAAGGACCTAATAATGCGGACCCATTGGGGTTGTCCAAGGTAGCCCCACCTGGCTGTCTAGAGAGCACCATATTAGGGGCTTGGACCGAGAACCATAAAAAGGTTTATTATTATTATTATTTTTAAGAAAAAAATATTATAAAGAAATATAGTTTTGCTTAATAATTTTCTTTGTAATGTGACTTATTTTAGAGAAAGTCTATATATTAAAGTTATGTATAACTTTTTTTTTTTTTTTTTTTTTTTAGAGATAGATAGCATGCTACCCACTTCGTTTATTTCATTTAGAAATAAACTTAGCTGGAAATGTGAATCAACAAGGATTCGAACTTGGATTTCGGGTACCAACCACCAAGCCTTTTGCCACTTGCTCTAGGGACGGTTGGTAGTTATGTATAACTTTTGGTATTTATTATATATAATTTCTGTTCTACTTGCTTATTTATTCATGACATAAAATAGTATGTTTAGTTTAATATTTTACCGTATATTTTTGCATTATTATTCTAAACTCACATAAGGTGAACATGAAAATTTAGAGTAGGGTATATAGACTTCATAAAGTTTATAAATTTTGAGTCACATAAGGTTCTTAAGAAAATTATTCAAGACTTTTATTCTTTTTCTGTTGCGTTTTAGAATAATATAAAATTTTCGGTCATTCATATCATATACGGACTTGAGAGATCAACTATGTCTAGGAGTAGCCACAGCATCCTAGTCATGGTATATGATCACTTACGGTATTTTTATAAGATGATATTGAATTAAAATTAACTCGAAAATTCATATGGATTCCCAATTTATTTTTAAATAGTCATTCAATGTCAAATAAGGTTATTTATTTTTTTCATTATACTCAGGAGTAGCCACAACATCCTATAGATAATGAAAAGTATATAAGGTATTACTGATATTGAATTAAAGTTTGACTATTTATTACAGTCAAATAAAATAATTTTCTGAATTTTGACTGGAATAAGATAGTGGATTGAATTTCTAGATAGCGAGTTTTCTTATAACCACAGGTACAGAAATCTTGTTGTTTAGAAATTAGTTTTCTGCCAGTCTTATTAATAAAATAGATGAATTCTATGCGTGTAGCACCTCTGCCCACAGGAAGGTAGAATTTATCTAATCTAAAAATTATTATTTTATAGTAGGCGATAAAGTTCAATATTTTCTTTATTTTTGCAGCTTCTTCCTCTACTGCATTTCTTAATAATGTTTCTCGTATTCCTATACTTACTGGGGACAATTATTCTGATTGGAAAGAAATTATTTCTTTTACTTTGGATTATATGGATTTAGACTTGACTCTGCACGTTGAGCAACCGCCTAAAGTACCGCTTAAGTTTGATGCTCATAAAGTCTAGAGTATCAAAAAGCATAAGGGGATCGATCCCAGAATGTGATAAAGCCAAGGATTACCGAAAGGCTATTGAGGAGCAGTTTGTCAGCCCCGATAAAGCTTTGGTGAGCACGCTGATGAAACGACTTTCGGGAATCAAGTACAATTGAGCCAATGGTATGCGCGAGTATTTCATGGAGATGCGGAATATAGCAGCTCAACTAAAGGCTTTAAAAGTTGAAATCTCCGACACCTTCTTAGTCCATCTAATTCTAACTCATTACCGTCTGAGTTTGACCCTTTTAAGATCTCTTATAACACACATAAGGATGAATGGTCAATAAATGAATTATTGACCATATGTGTTCAAGAAAATGAGAGATTTAAGCAGGAGAAGCCGGAAATTATAACAGAATCTGTTAATTTAGCGACTCAGTGTAAAAAGGGAAAGAGTAAGGGTGCCTCTAATTACAAGAAGTCAGCTCAATTGCCAATAAAGAATTCTGGCAAGAAAGATCAATGCTACTTCTGTAAAAAGAAAGGGCACATCAAAAGTGACTGTTTGAAGTATAAAGCTTGGCTCGAAAAGAAAGGTATTGAAACTATCTATATTTGTTATGAATCTCATTTAGTTAATGTTACTAAAAACACATGATGGATTGACTTTGGAACTACTGTACATATCTCAAATACCATGCAGAGTTTTCACAACCTAAAGATGTTGAAGCCAAATGAAAGGATTTTAATTAGCGGAGAAGGAAATAAATCTCAAGTTGAAGCGGTAGGAAAGTTTATTTTAGAACTTAGTACTGGTTTTGTACTTGAACTTGGGGATACTTTTTATGTTCCTAAATTTTCTAAAAATTTAGTTTCTGTTTCTAAATTGAGAATAAAGATTTCAAATTTTTATTTGAAAATAAATCTTTTACTATGTTCTCCGATAATATTATTGCTGGCAATGGTTGTTTGGTAGATGATTTGTACAAATTTAATTTGAGTCAATCTTTCGAAAATAATTTTAATATTGATCATGACATTGGTGTTAAAAGGAACATTATTAAAAAAAAACTCCTCTTATTTATGGCACCAGCGTTTAGCTCATATCTCTTTAGAGATAATAAAGAGATTGGTAAAAGAAAATATCTTACAAGATCTCGACTTTACCGATTTTGATACTTGTGTGGAATGCATAAAGGGAAAGCATACTAATACAAATACCACTAAAGGTGCCAGAAGGAGTTCTGAAATTCTTGAGATCATACATACAGATATCTGTGGACCTTTTCCTACTCCTTGTTTCAACGGTCAGAGATATTTTATCTCATTTATTGATGATCATTCAAGATATATGTATCTCTATCTCTTATTTGAAAGAGCTGAGGCTCTTGATGCTTTTAAGCTTATAAGGTTGAGGTAGAGAAACAATTGAATAGGAAAATCAAGATTGTAAGGTCTGACAGAGGGGGTGAGTATTATGAAAGACATACGGAAAAAGGTCAAATGGCCGGTCCATTTGCTCAATTCCTCAAAGGTGAAGGCATCATTGCACAGTATACGATGCCTGGCACATCCTAACAAAATGGCGTTGCCGAAAAGAGGAATAAAACACTCATGGACATGGTAAGGAGCATGATTAGCAGCTCTTGTCTTTCATCTTCTCTTTGGAGTGAAGCACTAAAGACAGCGGTGTATATTTTAAATAGGATTCCATCGAAAGCTATTTCCAAAACTCCTTTTGAGTTATGAAAAGGGTGAAAATCTAGTTTAAATCACCTGCATGTATGGGGATGTCCAGTTGAGGTGAGGGTTTATAATTCACACATAAAGAAGTTGGATCCTCGAACAGTCAGTGGATATTTCATAGTGTTGAAGTTTGATTCACCAACAAGCTCCTCTCATCAACTCCAAGCTCCAAGGTGCAAGCATCCATTGTGGAGAGGAAGAAAATGAGATCAATACCTAAAAATCCAAGGGGTGGAGAAGAAAATCAAAAGAGATGGGGGAAGAAACTCTCCTCTTCTCTCACTCCATCCTTAGCCAACTGAGGACTAATGAAGGGTGAGGAGTTACATATACACAATGTACAATATCCACGTAGGCCCCTCAAAACTCAAAAATTGCAAGCTGCACGAACGACAGTTTTTCTGCATTGAGTACCGGTACTCGAATTGGAGTATTGGTACCCGGCCCTCATACTCACAAAACCCGAGCGCAAATCATTCGGGTTTAATACAGTGTACCGGTACCCAGCCCCAGTACCGGTACTGAACATCCAGTATCGATACCCAATACCCCAAATCTCAAACCCGAGAGCAGCTACTCTCTGACACGCGATGGGGTTCCGGTACCAACTTCCAGTATCGGTACTCAACCCTATACTATGCAAAGTGCAGATTTTGATGCCGAAAGCCTGTTCTCTCGCCAAATAAGCTCTAGAAACAGGCAGAAACCAAACAGACACCCTCAAAACACCCAGAATAGTTTAAAATACTATTCTTACACTAAAACCTTGCAATTTGCCAAAGTTTAGTGTGCTACAGTATCGGTACTAGAAACTTGGTACCGGTACGCAATAGAAAACCTGAGAATCCAATGTTCGTGTTTTAAGGAACTGGATTCTGGCCTGAGTACCGGTACGTAGCTCTGTATAATGCAGATTTTGATAGTATTTTTGTAATTTCATGGTGTGGGGCTATATATAGGGGAGCCCTTTCCCCTTTCCTCTGTTAGCCCACCCACACACGCACACAGGGAATAAAAGGGGAGAGAGAGAACTCTCT
This sequence comes from Ananas comosus, assembly GCF_001540865.1. Lineage (NCBI taxonomy): Eukaryota > Viridiplantae > Streptophyta > Magnoliopsida > Poales > Bromeliaceae > Ananas > Ananas comosus. Next base: position 24,119 of record NW_017893452.1, read on the forward strand.
CTCTCTTTTCTTCTTCTTTTCTTCTCCAACTTAGAGATTTTGGTGGAGATCGAGCTTGGGAAGCTCAGAAGAGTGGAGAACGGAGCTCTATAGCGCGTAACGGCTCGGGAGACCTGCGATTCGAGGTGAGTTCTTCGGATTAAGGTTTAGGGTTTATGTTAAATCCCTTAAAAGTGAGGTTTTTGAGCTCTCTAGATGATTCCATACTAGTTTGATTCAGGATTCTCTGTAAATTTCGGAGCATTCTTGAAGAATTGGGAAACCCTAGGTTGAAAGAGCGATTTTCTTATAGAGGGTTTTAAAAATATTTTAACCCTTTAAAACCCTAATTGAGAATTAGAAAATCAAGTAGGGCAACTTGATTTCAAGAGGAAAAATCGTTTAAGGGTTCGAAATTGGTAACGAATGGATTTCTTATATAGGACAAGGAAAGATTGAGAGCAAGCCTGGAGATCCAAGGAAATTAGCCCAATTGCAAGTGTCTACAAGCAATTGGGGGTACTACAAGGTGGGTTGTGCTTCACCGAAGTGATTTGGTCACTTTCCATGTTTAAGGTGTAATTTACCTTATATTGATGCATGATAAATGAGTAGCAAAATTAGTAAAATGACATGCATAAAGGTGTATTTTACTTTAGATAAATTGCTACCATGGAATAAGTATATTCCTTGATGTGGATAACTAGGGTTATGACATTCTGTAAGGTGATAGAGAATTAGTAATGGGTAGTTTAACTTGCAAACAAGCATGCATGAGATATATGCTAAATAGAATAATTAACTACCATAGGATAGGAACGATAGGCATGTGAGACATATAAGTATGTATGTATATGTATGCCTAGGTGTAGACATTGAACATAGGTTGACATTCTCTAGGGGCATTAGAGAACTCAACAAAAACTAGATGCTATGAGAATTATGAATTCTAGGTGTGGACAATTAGGATAAGAAAGAACGTGATTGGAATGTCATTAAACCTAGAGTCGAGCGAATCTAGGTGGGAAATGTTATTAAACCTAGTGTCATTAAAGATAGGTTAGAAAACATAGTGGTAGGATGACCACTTGGATTGGAATGTCATTGAACCTAGTGTCGTTGAACATAGGTTGGAAAACATAGTGGTAGGATGGCCACTTGGATTGGAATGTCATTGAACCTAGTATCGTTGAACATAGGTTGGAAATAAGTGGTAGGGTGACCATGTGGACATGAATGACTAAAACCTAGAAGGTTGACAATATAGGGTAAAGACAATGAATCCTTGTGTTTGTGAAAGAAGAAATTCTGGAACTCCCAACAACCGATGGCCGGGGGTGCACAAATTGCCACCTAATGCCAAAGGGGTGACCTGATGCCTACGAGCCTATAGTCAGGGGTGCACGGAAAGCCACCCAACGCCAAGGTGAGAGGTAAAACGAATGAACTCACTACCAATAATTTCGATGGTTGAGGGTGCACGGAATGGCACCTAATATCAAAGGATGGAGCGACTTCGCAAGTTATGGACTTACGGTCGGGGGTGGATGATAATCTCACCTCCTAATGCCAAGAAGAGGATTGTGGTGCTCCGCTAATGATTAACTCAAGACTGAGTCAGGTGATATAGTTTGGCTAAGGTAAAAGAACCTTACGAGCGGATTGAAAATGAGATGGATAGAGAAATAAAAGTAGAATAGATAAATCTACTTGCATGATTTTCATTATCGCACTTGTTGAGGCATAAGCATGATGTATTAGTATTGCATATGGTATATATATTTATATGTCACGCCTCGGGGTCCTATTTTGATTTAAAAGCAAAGTGGAAGTGCCCAAATTTTTTTTGAAAATCCAGACCCCCTGGGCATGCTAGATCTGCCACAAATACAGGGAGTCCACTGTTCACACAAGTACAAGATACATAAAACAGGATACAACCACCACAACTTAATATACATACATTCATACATTCATACACCATTCAACATCAGATTCACATTCAGAGTTTATCCAGAAAATCCATAACTATTTTTGAAATACTAAGTCATGAAAACCAAGAAAGCCCTTTTACAAACCGTTTCTCACACGGAAACCTTTTTCTTTTTAAAACACGCTGCCACGAGGAGTGGAAAATCATTTTCAGTTTACAAGAATTACAAATCCTTTATTACATTCATGAAATCCCAAATATTCAAATGTAATAAAATACTAAACCAAATTTGCTGTCTAAGTTAATTATTGAAGGAAACAGAGTTAAGGAGTTAAACCAAAATGGCGGGACGGTGGCTCTATCGATTGCTAACTGCGCTCCTCACGAACCGTCCCACTAGGACTGGGGGTGGGGGAAAACATATCTCCCCACCCAGTGGGTACCGCAAGCCGACGAGGGCGAGAGGTACTCACCAGTCAAGGAGAATAAACAGAGGTATGGGTAAGTGTAATATAGTAGCAACGATAATAAATGAATAGGATGTAGAAATGCACAACTACGCTACTGTATGTATGCATCAACCGTACGACAAGTCCAAATACCCAATCTGACATAGCCATATTGGTCCACAACACCTCAGGCTTGTGCCACAATAGCTCAACCTGTACATGATCCTCGCATAAAGCACCTAGGTCTGAAAGGTATATGATCCTCGCATAAAGCACCCTGGTCTGAAAGCATATAACCCTCGCATAAAGCACACGAGCTCACGGGTTGGCACTCCCAACCACTTTTTCGGAAAAGAACACCCTCTTGCGATGGATCAGACCGCTGGTGTTCGTGAAATGTGTACGAGCAGTGGCGATTGATGCTGAATCCTCAATAGCCAACCGTCGGCAACTAGCCGACAATCCTGCCCCTCAGGGTACACCGACTGTATAGGTTGTCAAATAGTCCAACCGACCAAGCAGGTCATGATAACAATGCAATAAGCCGACCAAATAAGTCACAGATACGAGATACAAGAACCGACCAAACAGGTCATAGATATCACAAATAATCACGAAACTGCTCTACTCTAAACATAATACAGGATATGCAAAACAGCTAAGTAGAGCAATAAGGAAACATGGTATAGGTGCTAGGCTCAACATATAATATATGCATGTAGAGTAATAACGGGAGAACAAGGGTAAGAAGATATCACCGAGCGTGCACCACTATAATGACTTCGGATCGAAGTACCAACCTGTACAAATATGGTACTGACCTTCCAACTGTGGAGGAAGTAACAACCGGACCTACGAAGGGCCCACCGGGTTAGCATCCAACCCACAACACGAGTCACTAACTCACAAACCCCACCGATAACTGTAACGCACTGGACTTTTGCAAATTGCGAGGTTCGAGTGATTTGTTGTGTTCTGAGTTTTTTCAGACTTTCTGGTGGGTCGTTGACAGTGTTCCGAAATATGGCTCGTATCCCGAGGATTGAGGTTTGAAGCCTAGCACCAAAACCCTAAGAATTGAATTTTTCGTTAGCTCTCAGGTAGCCTTCAGAGGGCTGTGTACCGGTACGGGGTGATGGCTGTACCGGTACAGCCATCAACATTGGCTGCTTCTCAGCCAACCCGAGGCTCGGGTTTGGCGTTTTCGTAGGAAGTGTACCGGTACGCGGGCCCGTGTACCGGTACGCAGTGACAGATTCTGAATGGACGAAACTGCAGGGGTGTTTTTGCAATGTGGCTTCTCTATAACACCACCCACGCCCCTAGGGCTGCTCTTTGAGCTTGCCACAGCAGGGAGAAGGTAAGGGGAGCTTCTCCATGCTTCTCTTTGGTTTTGATCTCATTTTTAGCTTGGAATTAAGGGTTTAATCTCTCTTTTTTCCCGTTTGGTGCAACTCCACTATGATTGAAGCTTGGAGCTTGGATTTGGGGCTTGGTTGAGGAAAGATCTTGGAAGTTTGAGGACTTTGAGCTTGGATTGAAGCTTCTAAGAGTTTGGTGGCCCATTCTCTCCCTCTAGATTTGAGTTTTATTATTGGATTTGAGATGAAACCCTAGAATGGAGACTTAGGGTTTATTTTGGGCATTTTGGATTTAGGGCTTTTGGAGCTTGACCACTTGGATTAGAACCTTCCTTTGGATCGGTTTGGAAAGGTTCTAGCTCTCTTTTGGAGCTTAGGAAGAAATTTTGCATTAGAGGTGAGTTTTTCTCACCTAAGCTTGAGATGGTTAATGTTTGATCTTATAGTTGTTCGTAACGCTCGTGTATCTCTTCGCTCCTTACTTTTAGGGTACTTAGAGACTCGTGGACAACTCCGTTCGGCGAATCGAAGGATCCCGAGACGGTTCGGTGGGTTTGACCTAGCCACACAATGAGAAAATCTCATTTGTGATGATTTGAGTATTGTTAAATGAAAAAGCATGCATAATCATATTAAATATAATTATTGTGAATTTTAGAATGCTTAACATGCCTATGTAATGTATCGAAAATTTTCTGACCTCTATATAGTAGAGAGCTTGCATGTGAGACTTAGCATTCTAATTGAGATTTGGAACTATAATTCCTATCATGAAAATGAACATTACTTTCATGCATTTAACCTTTATGCCCAATTGTGACATTAGGGACTTTGGAAGCCTAGAGAGGCTTGGGGACTTTGACTATTTGAGAATTTGGGCCAATGTCATAAAGAGGCATTGGGCCCGGGCTATAGTGAACATTGGTATTAATGTCTTAATTGGAACATAGAATATGAATTGGGCTTGATTAGTTGTGATGATTAAGTGTCATAAAGAGACACTAAGCCAGTGGGTGTTGGGTTATCACATTGTCACGTTGGGTTACTAGTAGCTATTGCCATGTCTGAGACATGAGGGTTGGATACTTGAGCCTTTGACTACACTTGCTTGCCATTTGTTCTCATTCGCACATGCTTGTGAGGGTCGCTCCATACAAGCTGGCACTCCGGGGTTAGCCTACGCGACTTATGCTCGCTCGTGCGGTATTGAGAAGCCTACGGGATCGAGTGGGACAGACACATTCCAAGAGCAGGGATGTTGGGCTACCACAGACACTTAGGCGGCACAAGCTGGACTACCTTGGGTAGGTTCTTAATTGGAAATGAAAATCGGCACGGCGTTGAGTGGGTTTTAATCACTACTAGATAAGAGTAGTGGTAGGATTACTTGGACTTGCTTCTAGCATAGTTTTGGACACTTGAGTATACATACATACATGTAGTATGCTAGGAGATGTTGCTTATAGCATTCATATATACGTTGTTGCTATGATAAAGTATGATCTTCATAACTTCATAAAGTAAACCGTGACATTTACCTGTGGCCATGTAGGGACATACTGTTTGTGACAAAGTAATGGTGCATCGTATTAACACCATGTTTAATTGCAATATAGTAGCTTAGCATTTTAGTTATGCTTTCATAAATGCAATTTATTCCTTATTATTGCTACTTTTGGACTTACCCTTTTCTTTTGGGGCCTAGTGGTGCATTGAGCTGAGTTCAGTAATTGCCTACTGGGAACTATAAATTATAGTTCTTACGTCCTCTGTTTTATGTTTTCTTTCAGAGCCTTCCACGTCGGGAGAGGCTAGGGACCGTGAGAAGGGCATTGCTTCGAGCTAGCTCTTCAGCGAGGGACGAGTTGATAGGTGGTCTACCTCTCGATGTATTTATTTTGGAGAGGTTGAGAGCTGTACCGGTGTATTAGAGACCACCCTTTTGTGTACTATTTTGGACAGATATTGTATAACTATATGTTTCACTCTTATTGCTTTAGTGTTTTCCTTTTACCTTGTTGTAAATGATAGATCTATCTGTGCTCTGATATCTCTAGATATAGATTATCTTTGGTTTTATTTTTCGCTGTTGTTTTAGACGCCTTATATGTGTTGACATATGGCGGGTCTGGGCGCGCCACCGGGAGGGCCTCTGCCGGTCCCGCGATGTAACAAATCTAAAAAGTTGGAGTTTAATTAGAGTGTATGGTTTCTAACTTCGCGGAGGATTACGTTGGCGGCCGACAACATAACATCGGGAGTTAGTTGTGGATAACACTTCCTTACTTTCGCATGTTTTGGGTATTGTTATTTGAGCGGGGATTCGATAGCGTGGGTTTACTAACTTACGCTTTTATGATGTTGTAGTGACGATGCTGATTACACGCTCTCAATCTGCGGGGGCGGACAATGCGGCACAATTTGAGGAGGCCGAGACCTCCGCTATCTCCGGATCCGGCGAGGTCCGTGAGCTGAGGGGCCAGCTGGCAGCCCTCACTGATTTGGTGGCACGACAGGCAGACACGACGCTTCGACAGGAGGCACGAATGAAGCGCCTGGAGGACCTTCTGCTGCAACAGGCGGCTGCCAGGGAGACTCAGATCCCTGCACCACCCGCACGAGTGGAGGTGGTTGCGCCCAGGGTGTCGTCCCCTGCACTCGACGCTTCTAGGACGGCACCAGCGGCGACACCTCGGGGAGAGGACATCGCGGCACCACCAGCGCGAGCATCGGTGGCGGGGACGGTTTTCTCGTGATGGTTGAGGGAGCTGAGCGGGATCGGCTTATGGAGCGTCTCAGTGAGTTCAGGAGATGCAGCCCCCGGACTTTTGATGGGAAAAACGTGGATCATTGGATCGTAGAGAAATTGCCTATGCATATGGAGAAGCTGTTTCGGGACACCTTCGTCGAGGAGAGGGACAGAGTGTGGCTCGCCACACATCATTTGGACGGCGAGGCCTACAGGTGGTGGTTGGACATCCAGGACAACCCCAGCACGGATCTGACGGTGATTTCGTGGAGGAGGTTCAAGGAACTCCTGCTGGAGCATTACTTCCCTGACAGTGTCAAGAGGAAGATGGAGTAGGATCTGCGCAACCTGTGCCAAGGAGACAGGACGGTGGCCGAGTACGAGAGAGAGTTCTCCCGGCTTCTTCATTGCGTGCCCTTTATTGTTCGGGACGACGAGGACAAGGCCCGCATTTTCGAGCGGGGACTACGACTTTCGATCTTTAGGTTCGTGCAGTCATCCAACCTCCAAACCTACCGAGAGGTTGTGAACCGCGCACTCATAGTGGAGAGTGGAGGAGCAGACCTGCAGGAGCGGCGAGAGGCCTCGGACAAAGGCAAAGGCAAGAGGACCACGACTGAGGGTGCGAGTCAGACGCACTCAGGGAGGCCGCCGAGACATTCGCGACACCGGAGCTAGTCGCGAGGACGTGGCCAGTCTACCCAGCGAGGAGGACCTGATCGACGCCAGGCTCCGTGCTGCGTGATCTGCGGTGGTACCCATTTTCCACAGCAGTGCTCATGCAGTCGGGGCAGGTGCTACTTGTGTGGCCAGGAAGGCCATTTCCAGTCGGACTGCCCGAGGGGTCCAGCACCAGGGCCATCTTCGGCATCTGCACCAGCTTTACCGGGTCCCAGCCAGGGGACACTTTCTGCGCATCATCAGGCTGGACGGCCGCCAGTTCAACGGCAGGCGGAGGGGTCACGACAGGCCCCGAGCGGGCGCATGTACGCGGCCCAGACTGAGGAGGCCGCAGTAGCCGAGAATGTGGTCGCAGGTATCATTTTACTTTATGGTATTCGAGTATGAGTATTATTTGATACTAGTGCATCGCATTCATTCATAGACCGGCTGTTTGCCGAGTTGCATGGCATCCCACTGACATCTTTGTTGCATCCTGGATGAGTTGTTGTACCCGATCACTCTTTGGATATTTGGGAGTTCTGACCCAGTTGCCCTGTTCGGGTTGGAGATTGGATTATGCCCGTAGACCTTTTAGCTTTGCATAAAGTCGTAGAGTTTGATATTGTCTTGGGCATGGATTGGTTGACTAGGTATTACGCCACTATCGATTGCAAGGATCGAACTGTGACATTTAGAGAGCCGGGGCAGGCGGAGGTTGTGTATCGTGGATGCTAGAGTTCGCTATTTGCGATGACAATTAGCTCCTCTCGAGCTAGGCAGTTGATTAGTAGAGGCTGCGTAGCCTATTTGGCTACTGTTGTGTTGAGGGGTGATGATGATGCCCCCAGGATTGAGGATATCCCCGTAGTGCAGGAGTTTGGAGATGTGTTCCCAGCAGAGCTTCCAGGCATGCCACCTGATAGGGAGATTGAGTTTGTGGCAGATCTCGTTCCCGAGACTGCTCCAATCTCAAAGGCGCCCTATAGGATGGCACCGGCGGAATTGAGAGAGCTGAAGGCACACTTGCAGGATCTTCTGGATAAGGGCTTTGTGCGACCGAGTGTGTCACCTTGGGGAGCACCGGTCCTTTTTGGCAAGAAAAAGGATGGATCACTTCGCTTGTGCATGGACTATCGTGAACTTAATAAAGTCACGATCAAGAATAAGTATCCATTGCTGAGGATTGACGATCTATTTGATCAGCTACAGGGATCTTGTGTGTATTCCAAGATCGACTTGCAATCGGGATACCACCAATTGAAGATCAAGCCTGAGGATGTGTCCAAAACGGCTTTTAGAACACGATATGGACATTACGAGTTTACTGTGATGCCGTTTGGGCTTACTAATGCCCCGATAGCTTTTATGGATCTTATGAACCGTGTGTTTAAGCCTTATCTAGACAGGTTCGTCGTGGTATTCATCGACAACATCTTAGTGTATTTCCGAAGTGATGCGGATCACGAGGAGCATTTAAGGCTTGTCAAGTACTTCGGGAAAGGAAGCTCTATGCCAAGCTGAAAAAGTGTGAATTTTGGCTTAGAGAGGTGGCGTTTTTGGGCCATGTGATTTCAGGATCAGGCATAGCCGTAGACCCGAGAAAAATTGAAGCTATCAAGGATTGGCCAAGGCCGACGAGTGTCACGGAGATTCGGAGCTTTCTTGGTTTGGCCGGCTACTACCGACGGTTTGTTGAGGTATTTGCGAGATTATCTACTCCCCTCATGAGGCTCACGCATAAGGGCACCAAGTTCATTTGGAATGATGCGTGTGAAAGGAGCTTCCAAGAGTTGAAGCAGAGACTGACTACCGCCCCGATCCTAACCTTGCCAGTTACTGGAGCAGGGTATGTGATTTATAGTGATGCTTCCTTTAATGGATTGGGCTGTGTTTTGATGCAGGACGGGAAGGTGATCACGTATGCTTCTCGCCAACTAAAGGATTATGAAAGGAACTATCCTACTCACGACTTGGATTTGGCGGCCGTGGTCTTTGCATTGAAGCTATGGCGCCACTACTTGTACGGCGAGCGATGCGAAGTGTATACGGATTACAAGAGCTTAAAGTATTTATTCACTCAGAAGGAGTTGAACTTGAGGCAGCGCAGATAGTTGGAGCTACTCAAGGATTACGATTTGACGATTCTTTACCACCCGGGCAAGGCTAACGTAATGGCGGATGCGCTAAGTAGGAAATCGACGAAAAACTTAGCGATGCTTATGGTTACTCAACCACCGTTGATCGAGTAGATGAAGCAGTTGGAGTTGGAGGTAGTGGCTTCTGATACCCCGTGGAGATTGATGACTTTGATGGTGCAACCTACCCTTGTGGAAAGGATTAAAGAAAAACAAGTCTCCGATGTGGAGTTGCAAAGGATTCGAGTTAAGATGATTGATGGTTGCACCGGTGACTTTTCTGTGGACGGTGTTGGATTGATGCGTTTCCGAGGACGGATCTGTGTACCGGCGGAATCGACACTTAGAGAAGAAATTCTTTAAGAGGCACACCAAACACCGTATGTTATACATCCAGGAGGCACCAAGATGTATAAGGACTTAAAGTTGCTTTATTGGTGGCCCGGGATGAAAAAGGACGTTGGTGAGTTTGTTGCTAGATGTCTAACTTGCCAACAGGTGAAAGCTGAGCACCGGGTTCCCGCGTGGAAATTGTAGAGTTTACCGATTCCGGTGTGGAAATGGGAGAAGATAACCATGGACTTTGTGATGGGTTTGCCCCGCTCGCAGGCCGGGCATGATACTATTTGGGTGATCGTGGATAGGTTGACGAAATCGGCACATTTCGTACCTATCCACACTACTTGGACTGGTGAGAGACTCGCACAGATTTACCTGGATGAGATTGTGCGATTGCACGGGGTACCTACTTCTATTGTATCAGATCGAGACCCCTTGATTTGTATCCCACTTTTGGCGGAGCTTACAGGATGCTTTGGGTACGCGCTTGGATTTCAGCACTGCTTTCCACCCCCAAGTGACGGCAGTCGAAGCGTACTATACAGACTCTTGAGGACATGCTTTGAGCCTGTGTGATTGACTTCCAGGGAGGATGGTCGCAGCATCTACCGATGGCAGAGTTTGCTTATAACAACAGTTATTAAGCAAGCATCAAGATGGCACCTTTTGAGGCACTCTATGGACGGAAGTGTAGATCGCCACTTCATTGGAGTGAAGTTGGCGAGAGATTGGCTTTAGGCCCAGATGTGCTCCAGGAAGCAGAGGACAAGGTTCGCATTGCTCGGGAGCGTCTGTTGACAGAGAGTAGGCAAAAGAGTTATGCTGACAGGCGTCGACAAGACTTGGAGTTTCAGATTGGTGATCACGTCTTCTTGAACGTCTCGCCGACCAGAAGGATTAGAAGATTCGGGATCTGAGGTAATTTGAGCCCCCGATACATTGGACCATATGAGATTTTGGAGAGTGTAGGCCTGGTAGCGTATCGACTTGCGTTACCCCCGAACCTATCGAGCGTACACAATGTCTTTTATGTATTGGTCCTTCGGAAGTACATTCATGATCAGGCTCACGTGTTGGACGCCACACCTTTGGAGCTGAGTGATGATTTGAGCTTCGAGAAGCAACCCTTGAGGATTTTGGCTCGCGATGTAAAGAAGTTACGAAACCGTGAGATTCCCTATGTGAAGGTGCTTTGGAGCAACCACGAGGAACGCGAGGCCACTTGGAAGTTGGACAGCGCACTGCAGGAGCGCTATCCCCATCTTCTTCAGATGGAGGCGTGAGGTACTTTGTCTTTTCGAGTTTCGTGAACGAAACTTCTTTTTATGAGGGGTGAATGTAACGCACTGGACTTTTACAAATTGCGAGGTTCGAGTGATTGGTTGTGTTCTGAGTTTTTCCAGACTTTCTGGTGGGTCGTTGACAGTGTTCCGACCTATGGCTCGTATCCCGAGGATTGAGGTTTGAAGCCTAGCACCAAAACTCTAAAAATCGGATTTTTGGTTAGCTCTCGGGTAGCCTTCAGAGGGCTGTGTACCGGTACGGGTGATGGTTGTACCGGTACAGCCATCAACATTGGCTGCTTCTCAGCCAACCCGAGGCTCGGGTTTGGCGTTTTCATAGGAAGTGTATCGATACGCGGGCCCGTGTACCGATACGCAGTGACAGATTCTTAATGGACGAAACTGCAGGGGTGTTTTTGCAATATGGCTTCTCTATAACACCACCCACGCCCCTAGGGCTGCTCTTTGAGCTTGCCACAGCAGGGAGAAAGTAAGGGGAGCTCCTCCATGCTTCTCTTTAGTTTTGATCTCATTTTTAGCTTGGAATTAAGGGTTTAATCTCTCTTTTTTTCCATTTTGGTGCAACTCCACCATGATTGAAGCTTGGAGCTTGGATTTGGGGCTTGGTTGAGGAAAAATCTTGGAAGTTTGAGGACTTTGAGCTTGGATTGAAGCTTCTAAAAGGTTGGTGGCCCATTCTCTCCCTCTAGATTTGAGTTTTATTGTTGGATTTGAGATGAAACCCTAGAATGGAGACTTAGAGTTTATTTTGGGCATTTTGGATTTAGGGCTTTTGGAGCTTGACCACTTGGATTAGAACCTTCCTTTGGATCGGTTTGGAAAGGTTTTAGCTATTTTTTGGAGGTTAGGAAGAGATTTTGCATTAGAGATGAGTTTTCTCACCTAAGCTTAAGATGGTTAATGTTTGATCTTATAGTTGTTCGTAACGCTCGTGTATCTCTTCGCTCCTTATTTTTAGGGTAATTAGAGACACGTAGACAACTCCGTTCGGCGAATCGAAGGATCCCGAGACTGTTCGGTGGGTTTGACGTAGCCACATAATGAGAAAATCTCATTTGTGATGATTTGAGTATCGTTAAATGAAAAAGCATACATAATCATGTTAAATATAATTATTGTGAATTTTAGACTGCTTAACATGCCTATGTAATATATCGAAAATTTTCAAACCTCTATATAGTAGAGAGTTTGCATGTGAGACTTAGCATTCTAATTGAGATTTGGAACTATAATTCCTATCATGAAAATGAACATTACTTTCATGCATTTAACCTTTATGCCCAATTGTGACATTAGGGACTTTGGAAGCGTAGAGAGGCTTGGGGACTTTGATTATTTGAGAATTTGGGCCAATGTCATAAAGAGGCATTGGGCCCGGGCTATATTGAACATTGGTATTAATGTCTTAATTGGAACATAGAATATGAATTGGGCTTGATTAGTTGTGATGCTTAAATGTCATAAAGAGGCACTAAGCCAGTGGGTGTTGGGTTATCACATTGTGACATAGAGCTAGACTGTTGGATTACTAGTAGCTATTGCCATGTCTGAGACATGAGGGTTAGATACTTGTGCCTTTGACTACGCTTGCTTGCCATTTGTGCTCATTCGCACATGTTTGTGAGGGTCGCTCCCTACAAGCCGGCACTCCGGAGTTAGCCTACGCGACTTATGCTCGCTCGTGCGGTATTGAGAAGTCTACGGGTCGAGTGGGACAGACACATTCCAAGAGCAGGGATGTTGGTCTACCACAGGCACTTAGGCGGCACAAGCTGGACTACCTTGGGTAGGTCCTTAATTGGAAATGAAAATCAACACGGTGTTGAGTGGGTTTTAATCACTACTAGATAGAGAGTAGTGGTAGGATTACTTGGACTTGCTTCTAGCATAGTTTTGGACACTTGAGTATACATACATACATGTAGTATGCTAGGAGATGTTGCTTATTGCATTCATATATACGTTGTTGCCATGATAAAGCACGATCTTCATAACTTCATAAAGTAAACCGTGACATTTACCTATGGCCATGTAGGGACATATTGTTTGTGACAAAGTAATGGTGCTTCGTATTAACACCATGTTTAATTGCAATATAGTAGCTTAGCATTTTAGTTATGCTTTCATAAATGCAATTTATTCCTTATTATTGCTACTTTTGGACTTATCCTTTTCTTTTGGGGCCTAGTGGTGCATTGAGCTGAGATCAGTAATTGGCCACTGGGAACTATAAATTATAGTTCTCACGCTCTCTGTTTTATGTTTTCTTTCAGAGCCTTCCACGCCGGGAGAGGCTAGGGACCGTGGGAAGGGCATTGCTTCGAGCTAGCTCTTCAGCGAGGGACGAGTTGATAGGTGGTCTACCTCTCGATGTATTTATTTTGGAGAGGTTGAGAGCTATACCAGTGTATTAGAGACCACCCTTTTGTGTACAATTTTGGACAGATATTGTATAACTATATGTTTCACTCTTATTGCTTTAGTGTTTTCCTTTTACCTTGTTGTAGATGATAGATCTATCTGTGCTCTGATATCTCTAGATATAGATTATCTTTGGTTTTATTTTTCGCTGTTATTTTAGACGCCTTATATGTGTTGACATATGGCGGGTCTGGGCGCGCCACCGGGAGGGCCTCTGCCTGTCCCGGGGCGTGACAATAACCCTACGGGAATCGGTTTCCCAAAATCGATTGCCGAACATGCCGGAAGTCTCAAAAATCGCATCGGCACTCCGCCGGGACCCACGAACTATCCCGGAACTCACCGACTCATGCTAGAGTCACCTGTTGCTTGTAAACACATATATTCGTGTGACTTGGCAGCAAAATACACTATCTCACATTGAAACAATTATCGTCGGATAATCGTTCCGCTCCGGATTGCCGGAAGTATCCAATTCGACAACGAAACCCAACAACAGTCACCCGTCGTTTCCGAACCCTCGAAATGACACGGGTGACCAGCCAACAAGGCTGAGCAACGACACAAATTATTGTGAGGCACCATCAGAAGAATTTCGAACCAAAAATGCATTTCGTCGGCGGATTTTGTCGACAAACGCACCAGAAATCAATTCCGATCTCCGCAATGGCCTGGGGCCTTGGACAATCAGTCCAGAGGTCACCCACTGCCCGCACACGCTACCAACAGTGACCACAAAGTGTACAATTGCATAGAAACCCCCGCGACAATATAAAATCACATTATTTCATGTGATTTTTGGGGTTTTTTGGCCCAACAGTGCAAACTGAGAGTATTCTATCTAAGCCGGGACACCCGCTGACAGGTCTCGGTGTGCCGGAGGCCGTGCTCACACTTCGGAGCACGGCCGGCCACTGTGGCAAGCGCGCGAGCGATGCGAACTTCAGCGAAACAGCGCGCATAGTGTCTAAACCGCGTTTAATATGCACACTGGGGCTTCGCTGATCCAAAAGAAGGTGAGCACGATGTTCGGCACGGATTAGAGATCATCGTGCACACTTCCGAGGGTGTCGGGGTGCCTCGGGGTCACCGGAATAGTGACCGGAGCCCGAAAACAATGTGTAGGAACTGGTAAAAGCTTACCAGAGCTTATTGGAGCCCGAGGGCGGCCGGAGACGAGTGTGGCCAGTTAGTAGGGGTCGGGGTGCATGCTGGCCGGCAGCGGAAGGCGGCCGGTGGCGAGGAGAAGAAGATCAAGCCCGCATAGTCTCAGCTTGGTTCAGGGAGGCAGCAGCGGCCAAGCGGTGGCCGGAGGAGCACCGGGGCAACGGCGGCACGTCGCTGGAGGCCGAGGGAGGGCGGTGACCCAACGCTGGGTGGCGGCGGGTCGCGGAGGCCAAGGTGGCTCTGCCTCGGCACGCACAAAGTCTGGGCGGCCGTAGGGAGCACAAGCGGCAGCCGGTGGCTTCGGGGACAACGGCGATGGTGAGCGGGGAATCGCCGGAGACTGTGGAAGGGCGGCATGACCTGCCCAGATGCCACAACTGCTCGCGGCCATGAGCTGTCACAGACTCAGCCAGAGCTGGTCGCGGGTGGCCGTAGAGAGTTCAGGCGACGTCGGCGGCGCACAGGGACAGCGGGGGCCGCCGGGAATGGCGCCGGAGAAAGCTCTCGGCCAGAGGGTGGAAGCCGATGTGGATGGCGGCCTCTCAAGCACAACGGCCGAGGGATGTGGCGGCTAGGTGGAGTGGAAGGTGGAGAAGAGGCCGAGCACGAATTTTTCGACGGCCGGAGCACTTGTCGGCGGCCGGGGTGCGCGCACGGCAAGGGCAGAGGCAGGCTGTAGACTGCTATGGTGGACTAGGGTTAGTGGGGTGGATTAGGGTTAGGGTTACATGTGAGAAACCCTAACACTACTTTTATACTAGGGTGTATAATTGCAGAAAAGCCGATGTATATATATTTGAATTCAAAATTTTAAAATTAAAAATCCCTTTATTGATCAAAATCTCGGATATTACATCATTTCCCCCTTACAAGAAGTTTCGTCCCCGAAACTTAAATCAAACATCCCCCGCAAACAACTGCGGGTAATGCTCCCGCATAGAAGACTCAAGCTCCCACATAGCCTCGCGCTCCTTGTGATTTTCCCACTGAACTTTAACATATAGAATGCTCCTGTTCCGCAACTGTTTCACCTCACGTGCCAATATCCGCAACGGAGCCTTCTCATAACTCAGATCCTCCTGTAGCTGAATAGACGCCGGGCTAATGACGTGGGACGGATCCGTAATGTACTTCCGAAGCATGGACACGTGAAAAACATTGTGCACCCGGGCGAGACTCGGAGGAAGAGCCAATCTGTACGCCACCGGACCAACACGCTCCAGAATCTCAAACGGCCCCATGAACCACGGACTAAGCTTGTTCCGCAAACCGAACCGTTTGGTCCCCCTGGATGGCGACACCTTGAGCAGCACATGCTCACCGACCTGAAACTCCAGGTCACGCCTCCACTAATCCGCGTAGCTCCTCTGTCGACTCTGTGCAGTCAGAAGCCACTCTCTTGCAATGCGGATCTTTGCCTCCGCATCCTCCACTAAGTCTGGCCCAATCAACTGGCGTTCTCCGACGTCGTCCCAACAGATAGGAGACTGACATCGACCCCCATACAAAGCCTCGTATGGTGCCATCCCTATACTCGCCTGGTAGCTGTTATTATAGGCGAACTTCTCCAGCGGTAGATACCGAAACCATCCATCATCATAATCCAGGACGCATGCACGGAGCATGTCCTCAAGAGTCTGGATGACTCGCTCTGACTGACCGTCACTCTGAGGATGGAAAGCCGTACTGAAGTTCAACTTCGTACCCATAGCCTGCTGTAAGCTCCTCCAAAATTGGGATACGAAGCGATTGTCCCGATCTGATATGATCGACACCGGCACTCCATGAAATCGAACTATCTCGTCGATATACAACTGTGCCAGTCGATCACGGGACCACGTCATGTGCATCGGTAGGAAGTGAGCCGATTTCGTCAGTCGATCAACTATAACCCAAATCGCATCATGTCCTCGCTGTGATCGAGGCAATCCCGTGACGAAATACATAGTAATCTGCTCCCACTTCAACACGGGTATCGGAAGTGGTTGCAGCTTTCCTGCTGGTCGCTGGTGCTCGGCTTTCACCTGCTAACAAATCAAGTATCGAGCCACGTCTAGCTTCATCCCAGGCCACCAAAAATTCTGCTTCAGGTCTCAATATATCTTGGTTCTGCCTGGATGAACTGTGTAAGTGGATCGATGCGCCTCGGATAGGATGTCGCTCCTCAGCTTCGAGTCACTAGGCACGCACCACCTGCCTGTAAAGCGCAGAGATCCATCAGTGTGGATAGAGGAAGTCCCCGTCCTTGCCCTGCTCGATCTTCGCCCGCACTTTCTGTAAGTACGAGTCACTTTGCTGCCCGAGCAAAATCCGCTTTGTCAAAGTAGGCTGTACCACCAGGGTCATCAATTGGGCCGTGGCCCCGATGGAAACAACCTCGATCTCAAGACGGCGGAACTCCTCCACAAGACGATCCTGACTCGTGATCGTGAAGGACAACTTAGTTGAAGGCTGTTTTCGGCTCAAGGCGTCCGCCACCGCGTTCGCCTTTCCCGGATGATACTTAATCGTGATGTCGTAGTCCTTCAAGAGCTCGATCCAACGTCTCTGCCTGAGGTTCAACTCCTTCTGGGTGAAGAGGTACTTCAGGCTCAGATGATCAGTGAACATCTCGTAGTATGCCCCATATAGATAGTCCCTCCACAGCTTAAGGGCAAACACTACCGCTGCGAGCTCCAGATCGTGAGTCGGATAGTACTTTTCATACTGTTTCAGCTGTTGTGAGGCGTAGGCAATGACCCGATCCTACTGCATAAGCACATACCCCAAACCGACCAGTGCGGCATCGTAATATACCACGAAGTCCTCACCAGGCCGAGGCAGAGTCAGAACAGGTGCGTGAGTCAGTCGATCCTTCAGCTCATCGAAGCTCTGCTGGCACTGCAGAGTCCATTGAAATCGTTCTTCTTTTCTAGTAAGCCTATTCAGCGGTGCAGCAATCTTAGAAAAACTCTCGACGAAGCGTCGATAATAACCCGCCAAGCCCAGAAAACTCCTAACTTCAGTCACTGAAGTTGGTTCAGGCCACTCGACTACCGAGACTATCTTCTTCGGATCCACCGTAATGCCTGATGGGTTCACAATATGCCTCAAGAAAGATACCTTGCGAAACCAGAACTCGCACTTCTTGAGCTTAGCATATAACTTGTGCTCTCGAAGTATCTGTAGTACTCGCCGGAGATGATCCTCGTGCTTCTCATCACTCCGCGAGTAGATCAGGATGTCGTCAATGAAGACCACTACAAATTGATCCAAGTATGCCCGAAAGACCCTATTCATCATATCCATGAAGGCTGCTGGGGCATTGGTAAGCTCGAACGGCATCACCGTCAACTCGTAGTGGCCGTAACGAGTTTGGAAGGCTGTCTTCAGCATATCCTCAGCTCGGATCTTAAGCTGATGATACCCGGACTACAGGTAGATCTTAGAATATACCGACGATCTCTGAAGCTGATCGAAAAGATCGTCAATCCGGGGCAGTGGATACTTGTTCTTCACGGTGACCTTATTGAGCTCCCGGTAGTCGATGCACAGACGCAGACTACCGTCCTTCTTTTTTACGAAGAGGACTGGGGCACCCCAGAGAGACACGCTAGGTCTGATGAACCCTCTCTCCAGGAGGTCCTCGAGCTGAGCCTTCAGCTCCTTCAGCTCAGCGAAGGCCATGCGATAGGGGGCTTTCGAGATCGGTGCCATGCGAGGAACTAGCTCGATGAAGAACTCGATCTCCCGGTCCCGAGGCATTCCCGGAAGCTCAGCTGGAAATACATCCGGGAATTCCCAAACAACTGGAATCTCCTCCCATGCTGGTGCAGCTCGAAGGGTAACATCCACCGAAGCCAAATAGACCACACATTCGGCACTCATAAGTCTTTTAGCTTTAGCAAAAGAAATAGTCGCGACAAAATAGGAACTCTTACATCCTCGATAGACGAACACCTCTTCATCTAGTTTATTAAACGTCACCGTCCTCCACTCGCAGTCGATAGTAGCATGGTGCATGGCGAGCCAGTCCATGCCAAGCACCACATCGAGGTTCTTCATCAGAAGTACTAATAGATTCGCGAGGAAGGATCGGTGATCCATAATGACAGGGCACAATGGAAGGTACTGTTTAGCTTCTAGGTCACCCGCAGGAGTCTTAATCCGGATCAGTACATCGAGTGGACTCGAGGGAAGGCAATGTTCACATGCAAATGAATGCGAGACAAATGAATCGGAAGCTCCAGTATCAAAAATAGCTCTAGCACGAGAAATGCAGAGAGTGGCGATACCTGCAAGGACGTCGCCACCAGTGCCGCCCTCATGCTGAGTCAAGGCGAAGACACGTCCACCAGAAGCCTGGTGCGCCCCCTTCATTTTGGCGTGAGGAGGAGGGAGACCCAGATGAAGCAGCTGCACTGGGGCTCCACGGTTCTGTCGGGATGCGGCCAGGGAAGAAGCAGCACTCTGAGTGGCCCCATTTCCACTAGGGCACTGAGCTCGGAGGTGGCCTGGCTGGCCACACTGGAAGCAGTGGTCTCTCCTCTGCAGACAAGCGGTCACCCGATGTACTTGCCCGCATATCACACAGGATCGCTCACCCTGTCGTTGGCTGCCAGAGGGTGCACTCCTAGCCGACTGCTGAGTGCGCGGATGCTTTGGTGGCCTTTTGCTGAAGGAAGAGCCACTGCTAGATTTGGCGTAGGGACGTTTCTTGTCCCCTGATCGCTTGGATGCATCCCGATCAGCTCGAACCTCCTCTGACTCGCTCTACACGATCAAAGCTCGATCCAAACACTCGTCAAAGGATATCGCGCCGTGGGACGCGATCAACAGTCGAATATTGGGCCTCAGTCCCCTCGCAAAAAGCCTGGCCTTGTGGTTCTCATCACGCACCGCGAAGGGGATCAGCTCGATGATGCGGCTGAAATCTCGCTCGTACTCCGCAACAGTGCGGTTGCCTTGCTTGAGATGCTCCAGCTCGCACTCCAAGCTCTTTTTTGTGCTGTCCTTGAAGTACTGTTCATAGAGGAGTTTCCGGATCCCCCCAGGGCGGATAGATACTCGTAAGCTTCTTCTTGAAATAGCGAATCCGCCACTGGTACGCCTCTCTCTCAAGGCAATGAGCAGCCAGAGGGACATGATCCAGCTCCTCGATGTGGAGATCACGGAACAGTTTCTCTATGTGGGTGACCCAATGCTCGATCACCCAAGCGTCGTCATTCTTGCCGACGAATTTCGGCGGAACGAATTTTCTGAACTCCGCCAACTTCGCCAGAATGCGGGCGCCCTCCGTTGCAGGGGTATCAGTACCCCGAGGGAAAACTGTCGTGGCGGCCGTCGTTGTGACGGTCGGAGCCACAGCCGGTGCAAGCATCACCGGAGGGTCGCGGTTATCGGAGCAATCTGCGTCGGAGGTGGAACTGGGAGAGCAACAGCTGCAGTTTGCTGCTTAAGAAACTACTGGAACATCCCAGAGAGGGCCGTCAGCTGACCTCTCATCGCTGCTGCTTCGGCCTCGAACTGCTGGGTACGAGCATCACCCAGCGGCTTAGGACCGACCTGCTCCGCGCCACCTATGCCCATAGGGGCACGCTCTAGCAAACCGCTAGATGTCCCTGCACTAAAGCGTCCACTACCACGACCCGGATGAAGAGGTCTACCATGAGCCATCTGTAACAGAAAACACCGTCAATCGAATAATCAACTCGACAAACTCACACCGGGACTCAAAGCCCAAACCCCGCACTCACGTGCCTATATATCGTAGGTCTTCCTATGGGTCAACCTAACCAATGGTTCAGTTTCATTTATTTTTCAAAACAACCTGTGAATGGTGCTGTGGTTGTAACTTGTCTCTGATACCACTTTAATCTGTCACGCCCTGGGGTCCTATTTTTGATTTAAAAGCAAAGCTGAAGTGCCCAAATTTTTTTTGAAAATCCAGACCCCGAGTGTAACACACAGAACCTTTGCAAATCGCGAGGTTCGAGTGTTTGATTTGTGTTTTGAATTTTTTCAGATATTCTGGAGGATCGTTGACGGTGTTCCGACCTATGACTCACATCCCGAGGAGTGAGGATTAAAACATAGCACCAAAATCTCAAAAAAGAAGAATTTGGACTGCTCTCGGGTTGGACTCTGCAGAGCAGAGTACCGGTACTGCATTGGCCCCGTACCGGTACTGGACCTGGTACCGGTACGGCATCGGGCTGGTACCGATACCCAATATATTTTCTCGCCAACCCGAGGCTCAGGTTTGCGCGTGCTGCTGCCTAGTACCAGTACCCTATCCCGTGTCACCGGTATGCAGTGCAGTTCGCAGACTGCTGATTTTTTAGGGTTCTCTTTGCAATTGTTGCTACACTATATATTTTCCCAGACTGCTAGGGTTTTTGTGCTGCAACAGAGAAGGAAGAGAGGTAGGGTTCTCATCCCATTTTGCTTGATTTCCCTCTCTTTTTGCTTGGGATTTAGGAGATTGATCTCTCCCTTTTGCTCTATTTTGCATCTTGGTGCCCTTTCCACCATGGGAGAAGCCTTGGAGCTTGGATAGGAGTTTGTTAGAGGAGAGATCTTCAACCCTAGCTCATTTCTAGCTTGGTTTGGGGCTTCTAAAGAGGTTAGTAACCTTAATCCCTCATTTGATCCATATTTTGGTAGATTTCATGAGATGAAAACCTAGAATGTGAAATATAGGATTTATTTGGGGATTTTTGATTTGTAGCTTTTAGAGCTCAATTGAAGGGTTCTAGCTCTCATTTGGAGATTGAGAGAGATTTTTACCATACAAGGTGAGTTTTGTCCTTTTCATGGGTTGCTTAAAATACATGTACTATATTTCATGAAAAATCACCTCTATGTAGTAGAGAGATATGTGCATTGTAACCATGCATGTGAATAACATTTTTTTATGTAATTAGGAATTATGTTTCATGTAATGAAATTGACTAGAATATTATGCTTTTGGACATAAAACTCATGCTTGACATAGTGGACAAAAATGCCATAAAGAGGCATTCAACCTAGTAAGTGGTTAAAGTTCTACATACTGACATAGTGATAGGCCTTTGGGTCACTAGCCTTTATACCATATTTTAGACATGATGACATTGGACTTGAGACAGGTAATTACACTTACTTGCCATTATGCTCATTCGCACATGCTTGTGAGGGTTGCTCCCCACAAGCCGGCACTCCGGAGATAGCCATCGCGACATATGCTCGCTCGAGCGGGATTGGGCGCCGAAATGGGATGTTGTGGGGGAGGCTCATTTCTAGGGTGGGAATGTTGACTACCACGGGGCCATTAGGCACGGCGCAAGCCGGACTACCCTTGTGTACGTCCTATATGATTGGAACAAAGTTAAACTATAATGCCAAGTGGACATTGGACAAATTAGTAAACAATGACATTTTACTAGTTGTTCGTAAGGATATTATGTTATTTATACACATGCATAGTCATGTTAGAATAGCATTTATACTTGTGGAAACTCATGCTAAGTAGAAGCATAGTAGTTAGTAAGTTTTATTACCTGCTCAATATATATGTTGTTCATTCCATTTAATGTTTAGAACATATACTACTTATGCCTCCATCGCCTAGTGGTATATTTCGCTGAGGTCAGCGGCTTGCCCACTGGGAACTATTGATTAATAGTTCTCACGCCCTCTGTTTTGTTGTTTTATTTCAGAGCCTTCCACACCGGGTGAGGCTAGGGACCGCGGTAAGGGTGTTGCCACTGGCTAGTAGCGAGGAGCTTTGCTATTTAGGTGGCTCACCTCTCATTTTATTTTTTTGGGAGAGGATGTGAGTTTTTGTACCTATGCATAGAGGCCACCATTTTTGTATATCTAGCACTTGTATTGGGATCTTATGATGTATTACTTGATGGTTTATGTAGTTGATTAGCTCTTTTATATCCTACTTGTCATTAGAATTTAGTTGTTGTATGCTTTGATAACCTATTAGATGTTTTATCTATCTTATCTCTTTGTACTATTATTGTAGACGCCTTATATGTTGTAGGCATATGGCAGGTCTGGACACGCACCAGGCGGGCTTCCGCTGGGTCCCGGGGCGTGACAGATTATTTTGGTATCAGAGCCTAGGGTTGAGTCTTTGTGAACCTAGCAACCCTTACGCCGGTTGGACTATAGGAAATAGGCTCCTGAGAGACGGGGTCTATTTGACTTGCAAGCGAAAGTATCATGATTGGGTATTATATAAACTCTAAAATGTTGGAGTTGAATCGAAGTGTATAACTTCTAACTTCGCGGAGGGTTATGTTGGCGGCCGACAACATAACATCGGGAGTTAGTAGTAAAGGACACTTCATTACTTTTGCATGATTTGGGGTATTGTTTGCTTGAGTGGGGTTACGTTAGCGTGGGTTTCACTAACTTGCGCTTTCATGATGTTGTAGTGATTATGCCGACGACTTGCACTAAATCGACTGGAGCGAAAAATGCGGCGAACCTCGAGGAGGTGGAGACCTCTGCTACCTCCGGATCTAGCAAGGTCCGTGACTTGAGGACCCAGCTTGCGGTCCTCACTGATTTGGTGGCTCAATAGGCGGCGGCGGCTCAGCGGCAGGCCGATGTGGTGCACCGACAAGAGACGGGGATGAAGCGACTGGAGGATTTGCTTCTACAACAGGCGGCTAGGGAGGCACAGGTTCCCACACCACCCGCGCCGGCGGAGGATGTTGCACCGAGGGCGCCGTCTTCGACGCCCGGCTCTTCGCGTGCGGTGCCCATGGTCGCGCCTCGGGAGGAGGTGGTCGCGGCACCACCTTTGCAGGTGCCTTCGGCGGGGGTAGTTTTCCCAGTGACGGTTGCTGGAGAGAAGCGGGACTGGCTCATGGATCGCCTCAACGAGTTTAGGAGGTGCAATCCCCGGATCTTTGATGGAGAGAAGGCTGACCATTATATCATAGAGAAGTGGTTGATGCACATGGAAAAGCTTTTCCGCGACAACTTTGTGGAGGAGAGTGACCGAGTTTGGCTCGCCACTCATCACCTAGACGGCGAGGCCTACGGTTGGTGGTTGGATATTCAAGGCAACTCTAACACCGACCTTTCAGCGATTACGTGGAAGAGGTTCAAGGAACTTCTGTTGGAGCACTACTTCCCCGACAGCGTCAATGAAAGTTTTGAGGAGCCCAAGGATCTATCTAGATTGTATCTATCACCTAGAGGGGGGTGAATAGGTAAACAGCCCAAAACCACAAATCTCGATGCAATAAAAATAAATGCGAAAAATAAAAAGCACACCGAGATTTACGTGGGAAAACTCCAACTTGGAGAAAAACCCACGGGACCAACACGCGAAAAAATAATTCACTAAGAGAAAAGATTACAAGGTGATTACCGACTCCACGGACTCAACCTCTCTTAACCTCCTATGAATCTTCGCGCTACCCTCCGGATTGTCCACGCCCTCACGTTCGAGTCCACGAACGCCTTCACTTCGAATCCACGAAGCTCCACTCACGTCGAATCCACGACGCCACTCGAATCCACGAACGCCTTTGTTCACGCCGAATCCACGACGCCGTTCATGAAGAGTATCATGATTATGGTGATCCTTCGCTTAGGAGTGTCGTAGAATACCAGGAATAGAACTCCAAGCGAAGCGGAGATCAAATCGACATATTAATATCAATATCAATATCTCGATTTGATCTAAAAAAGGCTTTTTGTAGAAAATAGGTTTTGAATGAAATCCGAGCCTCTAGGGTTTCTCAAATATGTATTCTTATGATGCTTAATCAGTTAGAGAACCCCTATACTTATTATAGACTTTAGAATGAAAACGGAGTAGGATTAGAAAGTTTTCACGATTTTACACTGTGTACCGGTACACGAAAGGCTATCACCGGTACATAAAGACGGAACGAAAATACATTGCCAATGTTGATGGCTGTACCGGTACGTGGCGCTTGCTGTACCGGTACACAATGCATTTTTTCAGATTTTGTATTGTTTCGGGTTTTCAACGTTCCGAGGCACTTTCTAATCCATTAAATTTTGAGTTTATGATTCTAATGCCTATAACTAAGTATGAATCACCATAACAAGAATTAAAATTCTACCTTTACGTCGTGATTCACATTGTGAGCAATTTTCCAAAATCTTCGAAATCTTGAATTCTTCAATCTTCATCAATCCGCTTCGATCCTTCAAGACTCCGACTCACTTCACGAAACTTGCCAATACAAAGTTCTTAACAATCTCCCTGTAATATACCGAAAATTTGGAAAATAAATATCGAACTTTAGTCAAGTTTGACCAAAGTGCGAGGATGGTACACTTCGGAAATTCCGAAGGTGTTAAAACGATCAAAAGTGCGTTGTGGAAGGTTTTCGAGAGCTAAAAAATCAAAATCTGCAAAACTGCAGATTTTAGCTCTCGGGGACCGGTCCCTGGTGGGAGAGACCGGTTCCCGAACGCGTATGAAATGAGACAGCCGAAAAATCGGCTAAGTCCTGAGAAATTAGCTCTCAGGAACCGGTCCCTGCCTGAGAGATCGGTCCCCGAGAGACCGGTCCCCCAAAGGGAGACCGGTTGCCCTGCGCGCAGCAGCTCTGGCTGCGCAGGGAGAGCCTTCGGGAACCGGTCCCTGAAGGAGAGACCGGTCCCCGTCTGCGCGATCAGCCCAGTCCAGGCTGTGTGAAAGAGTAATAGTTGAGGGGTTTATTTGCATTTTTGCAACCCATGGGTTATGTTAGGGGCTGAGAGAGCCTTTTCTCTCATTCTCTCCCTCACACAAACTCATCCCTCTCCCTCTCTCTCTATAGAAGACAAAGAAGGAGAAGAAGACAAAGGAAAGGAAGGAAGAAGAAGAAGAAGAAAGTGGAGAAGAAGCTATTGGAGTGAAGCAACTTCATCTTCTTCCTCTCTAGAGCAAGAAAGGAGCAAGCTTAGAGGTAAGCTTTGCCCCTTCTCATGTTAAATCCCAAACTAGGGTTTGGATTAGAGCAAGGATGGTTTTAATAGAGTATTTAGAGTCTTTGAAGCTTTTCTTTTGCTTCCTTTGAGATCAAGACCATGGGTTTGGTGTTGGAGGCAAAGCTTGAAGGAGAGCTTGACCCCTCTCATGGTGAAATCCAACTAGGGTTTGGAATGAGTCAGGAATGGTTCTAATAGACTTTTTAGAGTATAATGAAGTTACTTTTGCTTCCCAATGAGATCAAACCCTAGGTTTTGTATATGTATTGGAGCTAGGGCACCAAATTGGGGCTTTTGCTCATGGGAATTTCTAAGTGCAGTTGACCTTCTAGAAACCTAATTGGGGGTATTTCCGACGCGTTGGTGCGCTCGGATTTATGTTACGAAAAGCCAATGTAAAGTTATGGCCAAATAAGCCTAATTTGGCTTCGTTTTGCTGCAGGTAAAGAACGAAAAGTCTAAAAATTCCAAGAAAATCGTCGAAGCACCTAAATAGACCTACGAGGTGGGTGGTGCTTCTCAAACTCATTGAACTTCTCTCTATGCCTAATGTGTCATTCATTGAGCATGTGTATATATATTGTTGCATGCATTTTAGGGTAAAGTAATGATGAAAATGTGATGTTGCATGATTGTGAGTACAACTTGCATAATATGATGAATAAGAACTATATAAATGTCGAAAACCCTATGTGTATGCATGAGAGAAAAGTGAGTACCCAAGGTGAGCAAAAGAACAGAGTGACACATGACATAGATCGAGTGGCATTTGATAAAGTTAAAGTGAAATGACAGTAGAGATAGTATGAGGTAAAGAACCAAAGTGATGTAAAGAATGATGAAAATGACAATATGTGTAAAGTTAAAGTAAAGTGGGGCAATAAGAACAAGAAATGTAAAGAACAAGAATGCTAAAGATGGCAAAAGTAAAAGAAAAGTAAAGAACAATTATTGCTAGAGTTAGCGACATAAAGTGATGAAAGAACACTAGAGCTAGTGTAAAGTCAAGATTGAACTATAAATCCTTTGAGTTAAGGATATGATCATACTTGCTATGAGTTCCGTACTCCAGGGCGGTCGCTCCCCCTCGGGCGATGCGCTCCGGAGTTATGCATCACGGGTTGGAGTAAACCCGAAGGACGGTCCTAGCGGGTGAGTTCCTGCGATGATGGACTTAATGTGAAGCAAGTTAATGTGGCGAAACCCCCGGGTTAGCCTTGAGATTAAAGAACAAAGAGCAAAGAACAAAGTGTAAAGAACAAAGAACCAAGAACAAAGAGTAAAATGAGAAGAACAAAGAATTGCATAATCTGCATTTATTTAATGTTGCGCATACTCCTTGCTTTATTGTTCAGGCATATTAGCATCATGTATAGGTTGGTTACTATATGCAGCTTATTCTTTCTATTATGCCTGAGTTAGTCCTAGTGGGAAAGTCGGTGATGTTGAGGCCGAACCCACTGGGAACTTTGTTGTAGTTCTCACCCCACTATTTCCACAGAGCCGGGACCGAGCGAGCCGGCGAGCGACCGAGGTAAAGGTATCGCGCCTTAGTCAGAGGCCACCAAAGTTGGGTTTTATGTTGTAGTAAAGTACCCTATGATCATCTTTTGGACATGATGATAAATGATGTATAGAAAGAGAATGTAATGTGTATTTTGTGGTAAATGTGATGTACGAAAGAAATGATGAAATAAAATGTAAGGAATTCGAAAATGAACAAGATGAATGCAATGTATATGATCAAAAATGAATCATAGTACAAGTGAATGTTTAGTTTCCTTTTTCTTTCACTAATGGCTATTGCTTACCCTCGTGTAAGCCGTTTGTGTATGTTTCCGCTAGTGCTTTTCTCTATTGATGAAAATGTACATGTGATGAGCCTTGGGCGGATAGGGGAAACTCTGTCCGTTCGGCGTCTGTTTGACGTGCTCGGGTCGGGCCAAATTGGCATCGGTCCCGGGGCGTGACAGATAGGTTGGTATCAGAGCCAATAGTGAAAGAATAGGAATGGACCTAGAGACCTATAGGATTGGAAGGCCTTAAGGATCTAGGAAACGTGAGTGACGTGGGATCAAAGTTAGCGAAAGCATGTGATTGGGTTAAGTTGGGACGTCTCTAATGTGATTAGAGGCTAAGTTTAATTTTCGTTTATCCTCTACTTCTAGTGTTGTGTCGGGCGGCCGACGACATCACACTTGAGGCAAGGATGAATGTGCATGTTGCTTTCCCCTAATTGGGTATGGTTAAGTAGTGTTGGTCAAGTGACTAATGCGAGTTGCTTCTTTTCAGGAAGCAATGGCACCTCGACGTCGATTGCAGGCAAGGTCGATGCCGGAGGAAACGAATGCAGTGCCCGAGCAATCCGGAGCAAGTGGCGACGGAGAGCTTAGGGAACAAATGGCCGCGCTTATTGGCGTAGTGCGGCAGCAAGCGGAGTCTGTTCAACGCCAAGGGGAGCAGATTCAACGGCTCCAGGATGTTATGGAGCGTCAACAGTCGGCGGCGGCCCAAGTGGGCGCGGAGCCACCAGTGCCCCCTGCCGTAGTGCCGAGGGCAGTCGAGGAAGCGGCGGCAACGGCGGCTGCGCCAGTTACGGTAGTACCGGCCGGTTCGGGAACCTCAAACCCCGACGGTGCGGCAGTCGATGCGGAGCGGGAGCGCACGTTGGCGGCACTTATACAGTTCAAGAAGTTCGATCCACCTACCTTTGAGGGCGGTTTGGTGAAACCGGCGATCGTGGAGTCATGGATTGACTCAATGGAGACGCTCTTCGAGGACTTGAATACCTCGGAGAAGGACAAAGTGTATCTTGCCACACACTGTTTTGAGAAAGCGGCGAAGGTGTGGTGGAAGCGAGTTAGGCGGGATCGACCTACCGACCTCCCGCCTATGATGTGGGAAGAGTTCAAGAGAGCGGTGTTCGCGAACTACTTCCCCGACACGGTGAAGCGGAAGCTACAGGACAAGTTCCGCAAGTTGAGACAGGGCGATCGATCGGTGGGGGAGTACGAGCAAGAGTTGTCCCACCTTATCGATTGCGTTCCCGACATTGTTCGTGATGATCGGGACCGGGCGGATTGGTTCTTGCGAGGACTCCAACCCCGGATTTATGAAAAGGTGCAGATTCTAAAGTTGTCGACCTTTGCAGAGGTCTTTGATCGAGCTTTGTGGGCGGAGCACGGTAGCGCCCATGTACGTGAAGAAAGGAAAGCTATTGCCGAGTCGAAGGACAAAGGCAAGAAGAGAACGGCGGGGGGTGCCGGGGGCCGGCCAAATACTAAGAAACCCCCTCGGTATCCCCGACAGCAGTCGAGGAACTGGAGACCGCCTCGATGTGTTATATGTGGCGGTGAGCATAAGGTGTCGACTTGCCCGCAGCGCGATGGCAAGTGTTTCAAGTGTGGCCAACCTGGACATCTTATTTGGGAGTGCCCGACATGGACGTCGTCTGCGCCGACGGCGGCTTCAACACTGTCTACCCCGAGACAGCTTGCGGGGTTGCAACCAGCGATGTCGGCTGGGCGCGCGTCAGCACCGCATCAGCCGGAGGGATCGAGAGCGCCTAACAGCCGAGTCTTTGCCGCTCAGGTGGAGGAGCA
Source organism: Ananas comosus (assembly GCF_001540865.1). NCBI lineage: Eukaryota > Viridiplantae > Streptophyta > Magnoliopsida > Poales > Bromeliaceae > Ananas > Ananas comosus. Next base: position 53,159 of record NW_017893452.1, read on the forward strand.
ACAACCTGCAGCACCCGACGACGTCGTGGCAGGTATAATTGTGATTAAAGGCACTAGAGCTAGAGCAGTATTTGATACAGGCGCATCTCATTCGTTTATTAGCACATCATTTGCTAAGACTCATGGCATAGAGATGGTGTACAATGAGGATTACTGGTGGGTGAACGCTCCAGAGCATTCATTCAGTGTCCATAACGAGTGTTTGGCGTGTCCAGTGCAAATAGGCGATTGGATTATGCCGATTGATCTGCTAGTGCTAGATCAGATGTGGGGATTCGATGTTATCTTGGGGACCAACTGGCTCTCCAAGTACTATGCGGTGATAGATTGTGAAAGCAAGGTGATCACTTTTCGTGAGCCTAATCAGGAAGAGTTAGTCTACCAAGCGTGCAAAAGTAGGCGCTTCGCGGCGACTATATCGTCTGTGAGGGCGAAGAGAATGATCAAAGGAGGGTGTAAGGCCTATTTGGCAACCATGGTGGATGCTCAAAAGGAGTACCCAGAGTTGGGAGATATTCGAGTAGTATACGAGTACCCGGATGTATTTCCGGCGAAGTTACCGGGACTGCCACCGGACCGGGAAGT
>NW_017893452.1:53768-74409 GCF_001540865.1 Ananas comosus
TCGCGTATATTTTGGGGAGAGGATAAGGGTATTCGGTAAACGTGAATGCGGGTTACCAAGAGTTGATCATAGACATGTTCAGACTTAGAGGGAGCGCGGCGTTGGCACACGACTCACTAGACCGGGTCTCAACGCTGAAGTGCTGACTGGCGCATGCGCGCTGGGCGACTTACCGTAGACCATTCTCTACAAAGTCGTATGCATGCTCCCTCTTTTTAAATGGACCGGTTGGATTCGTTGATTGTGTGATAAATGTCCGATCAGTCCTAGAAGCGGTTCTTCTGGAATTTCTACTCAGGGCATCGGCAACAATTTGCCTTTCCCCGGGTGGATGAGTTGATCACGTATGCTCTCTCGCCAACTAAAGGATTATGAAAGGAACTTCCTACTAAGTACTTGGATTGGCGTCCGTCAGGTCTCGTTTGCAATTCCGAAGCTTATATAGGCGCCACTACCTCTCTACCAATCTCTAAGCCCGCGTAGCGAATGGGGGTCTGCGAAGTGTATGGTCCGGACTAATACACATCATGTCCTTGGCTGACAACTTGATGTCATATAATACGGATGTAGTGATCTTACTTCAAACTACCCTCACCAACCTCAGTGGATATGAGCTACGAACAACTTAAGGAGAGCCACGAATAAGATTAGAAGCTAACTCAGGACGGAAAATTAGGTGATTTTCGGACCGATAGTCTATACCCTACCACCCGGGCAAGGTAACGTAATGCGGATGCGCTAAGTAGGAAATCGACGAAAAACTTAGCGATGCTTATGGTTACTCCAACCACCGTTGATCGAGTAGGATGAAAAGCAGTTGGAGTTGGAGGTAGTGGCTTCTGATACCCCCGTGGAGATTGATGAAACTTTGATGGTGCAACCTACCCTGGGTGTGGTTAAAGGTCACGTATAAGAAAAACAAGTTCTCCGTTATGTGGATTGCGTTGCTTATTTTAAGGATTCGAGTTTATCATTGAGTATTTGACATATCTCTTTTTGACAGGGGCCGCATGAGGAATCAGAACTTGGTACCTGTGGACGGGGCCGGCTCGTACGGATCTCTTGAGCATACAACACCCGCGATTTCCGACCCGAGAAACATATCTCGTAAGTACACCCAAAAACTTGGCACGAATCGACACTCTAAACAATATATCGCATGCGACCGAAGGATGGTCGGGTTAAAGAGGCACACCAAAGGGACACCCGTATGTTAGGGGTCTGACATCAAAACCTGTTCCTTCTCACGCTCGAGTCCGGAACACCAGCAAGATGTATTTCGGAACCGGCAGAATCAATGACCCTTAAAGTTCTCTAGCTTCGGAATAGGCCCGCGTGAATTGATAACTCAAGGACCCGTTTGGATGCAGGTGAAGGGAGTGGCGTTTTTAGTGGGTTGGTATGATGTATCTGTATACTGTGAGACACCAACAGTCCCTGAACCGACACGCCGATGAACTATGGAGCACGCGGCCATCGGCGAATTCGCCGCTTCCGGGTAACGCTTGTCGAATCCAGGCTCGGGAAAGAGTTTTACCCGATTCCGGTGTGGAAAGCTGGGAGAATATGACTCACACCAATTAGCGTATTTGTTTTGAGGGTCTGGGACTTCTGAGCCCGCTCGCAATCCGGAGCCGCCGGCGCATGATCGAAAAACTCCACTTAACTATTTGGGTGATCAGTAAAAGGATTATGGGGCTTGACGAATACCATTTCTTAGCCAAAAAGTGGCACCACCATTTTCTCGTTCACCTAACTTCCACACGTAAATCTGTGTACTCCGGCTCCTCCGCGCTGTAGAGGTATGTCATGACATACTTCTCTCAATCTTCATGGCTTCTCTGTTATGAGTAAGACTTCACTGGTATCCTAGAAGATAGAATAGATTCCACGGTGCGATGCTAGCACGTCGGGATACCTACTACCAATTGAATTAAAAAGGGATCTGTTACGATTTTATCAAGGATAGAATTCAGAGATCGCTGACGCGCCTGTTAGTTTAGATGCCCAAAACTGGGCTTTTGATCATCCCACTTTTGGCGGAGCTTACAGGATGCTTGGTTGGTACGGAAATCTGCAGAATTTCCATTAAGAGACTTTCAGCACTGCTGTCCATACGCCCGAGTTTTGATGCCAATCCATTAATCCGGTGACGCGCTGCAGTTTCGAAACAGCTGGATACATTATACACCGATTGAGCGTACAATTCTAAGGACATCCTTTTTGTAGGCACTAGATAAGTGATTTGACCTCTCCAGGGAGGGACATGATCATATCGTCATTCTTGCAAACGGGATACTATTTCTTTATCGAAATTACTTTTTCAAACTGCGCGGGATAATCTAGCGCAGAGGGTCGAAGTGGGGTGCCCATCCCTTGTTTCTCACAAATAAACACCCGGAGCTCCCCATGGTGACACCGCTCGGCCTCGACACGAGCCTTTTATCGACAACTGTCCCTGTAGTTTGGCTTTTAATCCCTTTAAAGCTACCGTTGCCTTCCTATAACGGAGCCTTCGGATACTCGTCCGCCCGGGATCAATCAATGACAAACTCGGCTCAATAGGAACCCGCTGAAGTAGTCGTCCAAAGTCAGGAACGTCATGTATAAGATCACTGAAGTTGACATAACGCTCTCCAATGCAAGATTTGCTCATGAACATCCTTCGTCGTTCAGGGGGAACACCCGCAGCATGCTTTGACCGTGTTTCTCTAGCACGAGAACCACCGCCATGTGAGGATTCGCCAGCTATACCTTTGCCCTTGTCCTGACGAGCAATAGGTTCTTCAACTTCTTCTGGGGAGCTAGCCTGATAATCCGGATCAGATTCGGACGCTTCTGCAGTTGTACGTGTCCGCTTAGAGACCCCTCGACGACCTCTACCACCACCTCGGCCACGTCCACGACCGCCTCCCGCGGCCATCAGCACCAAAATCAGCAACAGAAGTGAAAATGCCATTATCCCTATATAAAAATTAACCTTGCATGAACAAAATTTTGAAAAAATCTGTAAAAATAGCAAAAAAAATTTCTAATATCATTAGAATGCATACAAATGCTATTTCTAACCAGATCATGAAAAAAATTTCCATTAAAAATAACATTTTACAAAAAATCCCGAACTTACATGAAAAATGAAGCTTAGAACATAAATCAGCGAAAAAAAAAATGTGTTTTGATGTGATTCAAGTGTTCTAGGAGCAAGATAATGTCCTTAAGAACTGATCTACAGCAAAAAATTGCATCAAAAACGATAAAAAACAGAGATCTATGTATGAACTCGAAATTTTTCGAAAAATAAACATGAACGCGATGAAACGATTAAATCCAAGCTAAATACTCACAAATTTCAGAGGAAAATCGTGTAGATCTGCAAGAGGAAGGCACTAGGGATTTTTAGAGAGAGAAAGAACGAATTTTGGTTTTGATTTGAGAGAGAAATAAACCCTATATCCGGTTATATAAGTCGCGGCTACAGTACTCGTACCGGTACGGGATCGTGTACCGGTACACGATCTCAGATTTCGAAAATTTGATTTGAAAATCCATCACATTTAAATTAATTTCATATAAATTAAGGTTTTACTCCAAAAATCATTATAATGAAAATAAAATATTATAAAATTTCAAAATACATCGAAACATCAAAATTTTATAATCAAAACTGATTTCAAGTTTCAAAATTATCAAGATGTGAGTTGATGAAGAATGATTTTTAGAAATTCAACAAAATTGACACCAATTTATCGTAATATGTTCAAAATAGAGATTTAACTAATATGGCACCGGGGGTGGCTCTTTGAGCATCTTTTCAACTTACCACCTTATACCTCCGAAAATTCTAAAATATTCAAATTTTTTTTTTTAAACTTTTTCGGTTACACAATTTAATCTTCATGTGGTAGCTTCACACACTTGCCAGACGACCGGGGTGGTAGCTCTTTCCTACATGTGGTGGTAGTTTTCACACTCCTTTAGGATGTAACTCTTTCCACATCTTTTTAAACATAGGAGTTTCTTTTTCCTTTTTTTTATTTTCAAACTCCCCCTAAATTAGACAATCTCACAATTGAAAATAATTTTGACGAATTTTAGTCAATTAGAGAATATCCATCCATCATATCCAACACACACAACCAAGATGAATTAATCACCAAGAGATCAAATTTGATTTCAAAACTTTGATGAATATAGGCATTAAAAGATCATATATCAAATTATCGTCGAAATAATAAAAAGTGGAGTAAAACCGATAATTAATATGAATTTAACTTAATTATCATTGTGAAGATAAACACCGTTCAAACACCTTTCCTTTTTTTTTAAAAAAAAAATTTCTCTCTCCAAATCATAGATCTCAATCATCTCTTTTCTCGAAAATTTTTAATTCCTAAACACATTTTCCTCAAAATGATTTTTAAATAAACAAAAATTCAATGCACCAAAAATCATTCAAACATGTAATGCAATGAATAAAATTAAACAACAAGCACCAATCAAAGCATTACACTAAAGATCAAAAATGACTAAGACGAGGAGCAAGGAAAGATATCACCTTTCTAGATCCAAACTTGTCGAATCGTTGGTTTTCTCGACTTGTCGACGTTAGGTGCCGTTTGTTTAGACTTTTGATCAACCGTTGGTGTTTTCTTCGGTTGAGGCTTAGGTTGAATTTGTCGTTGAGATTTATGCACCCGGTTTGCATGAACTTGATGTTGTGCATTAGAAATCCGATTCTTTTGAGGTACTCGACTAACTTGATTTTGCTTTTGATTCCGTGGGGAATGTCGAATAGTAGATGAAGCCGATGGATGTTTTGAAGTTGCTGATTGTGACTTGCCATTTTTGTTCGGGCAATTCCTTTTAATGTGTCCTTTGATGCCACATCGATGACACACTTTCTCTTTTGAAGTTGTTGAGACTTTAGAAGTTGATTTTGAATCCTTCTCAACGTATGTTCGTTCATATCCAAGGCCCAATTTGCTCGTTTGACCCAATCCAAGCATTTTGTCCAACTTTGATCCCGAAGAAAATTGTTGAAGATCGGATTGGAGTTGACGAACTTGGTTGGTCAAGACTTGATTGGACTTGTGCGATTCATGAAATTGATACTCCAAAAATCCAATCTTATCGTTAGAAGATTTGATCGTTGATTCCGCATCATTAAGCTTCTCTTGGAGGTCCGAAACATTCTTCAAACTTGAATCCCTTTCCTCCTCAAGAGCCTTATTCAAAGTCTTTACGTTGTTGTTTTCCTCCTCAAGTTCCAACAAACGACGTCTCAACTTCTTGTTGAGTTTAGCCATCTTCTTTGATTCAATGAGAAGTTGATTGTACGCTTCCGCTATGTCGTTGTCGTTTGATTCCTCCCTACTTTCGCCATTGTTGCTGGAAGAATCATGTAAAGAAAGAGAAATATTGGAATTAGTAGCAAAAGAGGATAAACACACAACATTCGACGAAGGAGTATTAGCAAATAAGGCAATTTGATCATTCTTTTCTTCGTCACTTGACGATGATTCACTTGATGTTGAATCATCCCACGTCTTTGCTTGCATAGCCTTTTGTCTATACGTCTTCTTTGAAGGACAATCCGTCGCAATATGGCCGTAACCTTTACATTTGTAGTATTGGATCTCTCCTTCAAATTCATCCTTTTCCTTTGAAGACTTTGCACGGTTTTTATCCTTAGACTTTGACGGTGAAGATGATTTAGACAAAGATTGTCGCTTAGACGATGAAGCCTTGTCCAATCTATTCTTGTTCCGAAAATTTCGACGAAACTTTTTCATAAGAAGCGCCAATTGTTGTTCAAAGTCCGCAATTGATAAATCATCATCGGAACTCGAGTCTTCGTCCTTCTCCTTTGTAGATTTCAATGCAACACCTGTGCTTTTAGAAGAAGACTCGACAAAAGATTGATTAGTAGGAAAAGTCATCTCATAAGTTTGCAAAGCACCTACTAATTCTTCGACTTTCATCTCGTCCGGATGCTTAACCGTTTCGATCGCGGCAACCTTTGCCCGAAAGCGTTCCGAAAGAGTTCGAAGAATCTTTCTAATAACCTTAGAATCCGGGATTTTCTCTCCCAAGTTAGCACATGTATTCACAACGTTTTGTAGACGTGTATAGTACTCGGAAAAGGTCTCGTTTTCATCCATAGAAATAGAATCAAACTTGCTTGTTAGCATTTGCATTTTTTGGACCTTTACTAAGCTCGTTCCTTTATGCGTAACTTGTAGAGTATCCCAAATTTTCTTTGCCGTTTCGCAAGCCGAAACACGAGTAAACTCCGTTTGAGACAATGCATTAAATAAAGCGTTTATGCCCTTGCCGTTAAACGAAGATGTCTCGTTTTCTTCTTTCGTCCATTTGTTCCGTGGTTTTGGCTTTTCAACATTATCGACCTTTTCTATTGGATGTTTCCACCCAAATTCAATTGATTGTCAAACCCGCTCATCGATAGCAATTAGAAAAGCTCTCATGCGAACTTTCTAATAAGCATAATTCGTGCCGTCGAAGAGCGGAGGTCGATTAATGTTACCACCTTCGGCCATTAGATAACAATTTATCTAGATCCCGCTCTGATACCAATTGAAAGTTTTGAGGAGCCCAAGGATCTATCTAGATTGTATCTATCACCTAGAGGGGGGGTGAATAGGTGAACAGCCAAAAACCACAAATCTCGATGCAATAAAAATAAATGCGGAAAATAAAAAGGACCCAAGATTTACGTGGGAAAACTCTAACTTGGAGAAAACCCACGGGCAACAGGCGAAAAACAATTCATTAAGAGAAAAGATTACAAAGTGATTACCGACTCCACGGACTCACCTTTCTTAACCTCCTATGATCTTCGCGCTACCCTCCGGTTGTCCACGCCCTCACGTTCGAGTCCACGAACACCTTCACTTCGAATCCACGAAGCTCCACTCACGCCGAATCCACGACGCACTCGAATCCACGACGCCAACGATCCGAATCCACGAACCGCTTTGTTCACGCCGAATCCACGACGCGTTCATGAAGAGTATCATGATTATGGTGACTCCTCGTTAGGAGTATCGTAGAAAACAGGGAATAGAACTCCAAGCGAAGCGGAGATCAAATCGACATATTAATATCAAATTTCAATATCTCGATTTGATCTAAAAAAGGCTTTTTGTAGAAAATAGGTTTTGAATGAAATCGAGCCTCAGGGTTTCTCAACATGTATTCTTATGATGCTTAATCAGTTAGAGAACCCTATAGCTTATTTATAGACTTTAGAATCAAAACGGTAGTAGGATTAGAAAGTTTTCACGATTTTACACTGTGTACCGGTACACGAAAGCTGTCACCCGGTACATAAAGACGAATGAAATACATTGCCAATGTTGATGGACTGTACCGGTACGTGCGCTTGCTGTACGGTACACAATGCATTTTTTCAGATTTTGCATTGTTTCGGGTTTCAACGTTCCGAGGCACTTTCTAATCCATTAAACTTTGAGTTTATGATTCTATGCCTATAACTAAGTATGAATCACCATAACATGAATTAAAACTCTACCTTACGTCGTGATTTCACATTGTGAGCAATTTTCCAAAATTCTTCTGAACATACCGAACTTCTAAATCATGAAGTCACCGGTATACATTTAAATGGTTCGGTGAAGTTTGCGGTGGAATGTAACATACCGGATTTTAAATATAAAATAAAAATAATAAAAATAGTGTGAGATACTATTTTTTTTAGATTTAGAGGAGTAAACATAAGTCATAAATGACTTGTGCTGAAATCGGACTGAAACAGAAGATTTAGAATTTTCTGTTGGAAACGGGCAGATAAATTAGCCAGAAAATGCACAATCTCAGAAATTATGAAAATTGGAGGATAAGTCAGGAATATTTTTATGAGGCTAGTTTGAAGTTTCATATTTTTCTGACGCCGTAGAGAGAGAAATAGCATCCGAAAGCTATCTGATAAAGATTGCAGTTCGGTTACAGTTTTCTGTGACCAAACGGGGTCGAAAATGAAATATTAAAATTTTTGGACTTATTAAGTAAAACGAGCATGCTGTCAAATTTGAACTCAATCGGACATTTAGAAGGCTCGGCGAAAATAAACTGCCCGAAGTGAATAGTGCGTAGTTGAGGGCAAAATGGTAAAAAAGGTTTAAACCCTTTCTTCTTCTCCTTCCCAACCGAGGCTGCCCAAACCGCCATACACACACACACAAACGCACACGCATGGAATGGAAGAGGAGAAAGCTCTCTTTCTCTCTCTAAATCTCTCCCAAAGAGAGAAAATTGGTGGAGATTGAAGCTTGGCGATGAATGTCTTCATCTTCTTCATCTTCTCCATGGTTTGGAGCTATTTTTGAGATGAGCTCTCGATCCCTCTCATGGTAGATCTCAAAGCTTTATGTATAATTCATAAGAAATGGATTTAGTAGCATTCCTATATGCTAATTAGAAGTTTCTTTGCTTGAATCCAAGGTTATATTGTGTATTCTTGCAATACTTGAAACTAGGTGTCAAAATGCAAATTTTGCTACTAGTAGGGTTTGATCTCATTTGACCCTTCGTAAACTAATTGTTAGGTACAAACGTGTGGCGAAGACGGTTCGGCGATTCGTCGAGCCGTTTGCGAAGTTATTAAAGAAACGGACGTTAGGCTTCGTATCCGCCTGCAGGGCCGAGGCGATGTTGTAAAGTCGTGAAAATGGATTTGTAGCATCGTGGCATCAAACCGAAGACCTATAATTTTTGGGGCTGCAAAGCAGAGGACGGTTGAAGCGCAACTGCGAAATCGGGCCCAAACGGGTACCGGGCGCCACGGGAGGCGGATTGCAAGTGTCGACAAGCAATCGGAACGCGAATCGAGGTGGGTTGTGCTTACCGAAGCGACTAGGTCGCCTTTATGTCTAAGCAAATTAAGAATTCGGGTTGATGCATATAAGCGTTAAATAATGCGTGTTAATGTAAATGCTAAGTAGAAATGCATAGTGAGCAAGTTACATAATGCTAGTATTATGTCTATAATGTTTCATTGAGCATATTATTAGTATTCATGCATTATAGGGTATTGGCACTATACCAATGATAATGAAATATTTGAATTTCTATCAATGTTGAGAACCAATGAATAGTAGTATGTGAACATAAAAACCTATGAATGCATGAATTTATTGTGAACCAAGACAATAGTGGATTTGTGACACTATAATCAGAGTATTGGTTAGCATTGAGATTGAACTTATGAAACTAGCATAAAGAGCTAGTTAGAGTTAAAGTGTGCAAGTTACATAATGCTAGTAATGCATGATAATAATGTAATGCTAGTAATGCATGATATGATGTAAATGCTGAAATAGATGTATATAAAAGATTATATATATACGCATGTAAACTAGAAGGATGCATGTAAATATAATGTATAGAATGAAATGTATGTTGATAACATATTCATGTAGAAATGAATGTTAGATAAAGTGCCTACTAATGTAGGATATTATGCTAGATTTATGAAACATGAACTTGGTTGATAACTCTAGCTTGATTAGAGAAATGACATTGGAAAATAGGATTGTATAATTGGAACACTCGGTATGGACAGGTAGCATGTGAACTAGATCGAGTGGCATCTAACTATTGTTAAAGAACATAGGTCGTGAGTAGACCTAGAATCAAATAGATCGAGTGGCATCTAACTTATTGTTAAAGAACATAGGTCGTGAGTAGACCTAGAAGCAAATAGATCGAGTGGCATCTAACCTAATGTGAATAAACATAGGTCGGACATAGTGATGTTGAACAACCTAGTGTTAGTGAACATAGGTTGAATAGTAAACCTAGAGTGGCATTGAACCTAGGTTGTTGAGTATAGTGGTAGCAACCACTAGGATGTTCTAGGTCGACAGCATAGGGTTGGCTATGGACCCTCGACCTGTGGAAGTGGATTCCGGAATCCCAGGACTTGTGCTATGCTAACCTTGGTATCAAGGCTAGGGCGTGTGCGACGATTTCGCCGCCAGCTGGTTAAGTCACCGAGGGCGGCCAGTGCGCGGACTATCCGCGGATGATTGACTCGAGGCCGAGTCGGGTGGTTAGCTTGATTAGGTTAATAGAAACCTAAAGGTAAGAGTTGAGGTAATAGAAACCTTAGAGTAATGTGAATTTGAGTTGTGAACTGAGGTAATAGAAACCTTAGAGTAAAGAAATATGAGCTAAGGTACCTAAGTAAAAGTAGAATTCAAATGATTTACTAGATGTTGCATAGAGTTGCATGACTTGCATATTGCATATTGTTAGGCCTAACATGTATTTCAATTGAATATATTTGCATTGTATATTGTTGAACTAACATGTTGCAGGGCCTACTTAGACCTTTTGGTCGAGCTTTTCCCTTGGGTGGCCGTACCCACTGGGAACCATGGAGTTGGTTCTCACCCCACGTTGTTTTGGGGTTTTACAAGTTCGCACGTGAGCGGCGCGGCGGCGCGAGGAAAGGGCGTAGATCCATAGATAGCGCCCTACCCAGAGACCAGAGCTAGCAGTACCCCGTCGACGTGGCTAGGGGTATAGAAAATGGAAAGAACACAATGTATCAATTTGTAAATAAATTTGTAATAACTAGATTGCATTTGGATGACAAAAAAAAGAATGTAAAAAGAATTGTAATGTAAAAATATGTGAGTGTGAATGTATGTAATAATATAGGATGTGTTATGTTGTTGATACCTTCCTTATGCAATCTGTTTGTTGAATACTGTTCCTGGTTGGAACCTTCGTATTGTATTGATTGCGTTGCCTTGAATGTACAGGGGAGACTCTGTCCGCAGTACAGGGAAAACCCTGTCCATTCGGCACTGTCGTCGGCGCCGCGACCTCGGCCAAATAGGCGGGTGGTCGCGGGCTGTGACATCTTCGAAATCTTGAATTCTTCAATCTTCATCAATCCGCTTCGATCCTTCAAGACTCCGACTCACTTCACAAAACTTGCAAATACAAAGTTCTTAACAGTCAAGAGACAAATGGAGAAGGACCTGCGCGACTTGCGCCGGGGGGATCGGACGGTAGTCGAGTACGAGAGGGAGTTTTCTCGGCTTCTGCATTGTGTGCCTTTCGTCGTGCGGGACGATGAGGACAAGGCCCGCATTTTTTAGAGTGGACTTCGACCATCGATTTTCTGGTTTGTGCAATCGTCAAATCTGTAGACCTACCGGGAAGTGGTGAACCGCGCTCTCATTGTGGAGAGGGGCGCGACGGATGTATAAGAATGAGGAGAGGGCTTGGACAAGGGTAAGGACAAAAGGCCCGCGGCTGAGGGTGCGAGTTAGGCGCACTCTAGGAGGCCGCCGAAACACGCTAGGAGCTAGTCGCGGAGGCGTGGCTCATCTGCACTGCGAGGACGTTCTGATCGTCGCCGACCTCCCCAGTGCGTATCTGTGGTGGTCCTCACATTCCACCGCAGTGTCCGCAGCTGGGAGGCAGGTGCTTCCTTTGTGGCCAGGAGGGCCACTTCCGTACCGAGTGCCCGAGGGGTTCGTCACCGGCACCGTCATCTGCATCGGCACCGGTTTTACAAGCTACTAGCCAGGGGACACCGTCGGCATACTACCAGTCTGGGTGGCCACCCGTCCAGCGACAGACTGAGGTGTCACGGCAGACCCCGATGGGCACATGTATGCAGCCCAGACGGAGGAGGCGGCAACAGCCGAGGATGTAGTGGCAGGTATCATTTTATTAAGGGATAATTGCCTATATACCCCTCATGCGTCTGGAAATATCCGATCTACCCCTACTTTTTTTTTCTTTCTTAAATGCCCCTCATATGTTCCACTGTTATTCCAAAATACCCCCGCAGTTATCCCCCGTTAGCTTAACTCGGGTTAAACATGGGTTAAATGTATACTAGAGTTAAAACCTATATAAAATACCTATTTTACCCCTACCTTATTATGCTAATCCCTTAAGTTATCCTCTTTCTCTCCCAACTTGATCGCTGGCTCCTCCGCCTCTACCTCGCCGGCTCTTCCGCCTCCACCTGGCCTCAACTCCTCCCAGACCACCACCACCTCCTACACCTCCACCTCCAACACCACCCCTATCGTCGCTCTCGTCGTCGTCCTCCTCCTCTACTCTCGTCGTTGTCTTCCTCAAGACAAACCGGAGACGAACACGACCACCACTCACCAAGAAAAAGAGCGAGAAAGAAAGAGAGAGTCTAGAGAGAGAAAGAGAGAGTGTAGAGAGAGAGAGAGAGGAGATGGACGGAGGAGGAACCACTGGAACTCGCCGCCGCCTCCCTCATCCCCATCTTCGCCGGGTACAATTAATAATACTAATAATAACGATGCGATTTTTCGTTTTATTTTTTATTCACCATTTTTTCTTTTTAATTCTTGGTAAAAATGTAGCAGGTCATCTCACTAGAATCATGAATGAAATTAAGATAATACAGATCAGAGAGAAAAAAACGAAATTCACTTTTCATTCATTCAGCCAAAAAGGAGTTACAAAGCAAAAATTTCAATTTAATCGACCAAAATATAGCTTAAATTATGTTTATGGGGAATCCATTTTCACCTTCTTGTTCTTCATGTAGTGATATATTTATTTATTTATTTGTTTATTTGAATATTAATTTATTTGGGATGATCTCAGGGTGGCGCGGGGTCCTCGGGGTTTGGAGTGGCGACAGTGGTCGAGGTGGGTGTTGCCGGTGCCAGAGGAAGGGGACGAGGAGGGGTGCTGTACGAGGGTTAATTGACAATTAACCAGAGAAGTCAATTGGGAGAGTTAATTGGGAGAGTTAATTAGGGTAGAAGAGTTAATTATCTAAGATTAATTAGAATAAATTATTCTTCAGATCTGCACAGAACTGAGTTTATTAATATTTTTAAATATATAACTCTTATATTTATTAATATATGTTTATTATAATTTTAAATATATTTAATCTATATATAAAAATTATAATAATAATATATATAGTATATTAATTACTATATATTTATTATATAGCCGAATTTTTGATCCCGAATTTTTAATTGGTGCTTATACCTGTATAAATCACTTATCCGAATAATTGTCGAATCCATTTTTTAGCCGTATTTTTCAACGAATTTTAAAGTTAAATGACGAATTTTATCCGAATTTTATCCGTACCGAATTTTTGCCGAATCCGAATTAACTGACTATGCTTCCAGCCACCAAGATTGGTTTAGCTGTGATCGATCTCATCCGTTCATCTGGCTGTGCTTAATTAATTAATAAATATTTGAAGGGCAAATAAGAAAAGTATTTGTTATATGAAGGGTATATAAGAAAAGTTAGTTACGGTACAAGGGTATATTGGAATGGGCAAAATGGTAATTTTTCAGAGATAACGGCAGCTCACTAACGGAACTTAACTCCAGGAGTATATTAGAAAAACTTGGAACATAAGAAGGGTATTTTCATTATTAGCCTTCTAAGAGGGGTAAATAAGAAAACCGAGAACTTTTCAGGGGTATATAGGCAATATACCCTTTTATTAAATGGCATTAGAGTTCGAGCATTATTCGATACCGGTGCATCGCATTCATTCATAGATCGGCTGTTTGCCGAGTTGCATGGCATCCCACTATTTTTCTTGTTTCATCCGAGACGTGTTGTTGTGCCCGACCACACCTTGGACATTCTGGAGTTTTGCCCCAGTTGCCCTGTTCGAGTAGGGGACTGGATTATTCCCGTAGATTTGCTAGCTTTGCGCAAGCTGGGAGAGTTTGTTGTGGTTTTGGGTATAGACTGGCTGACGAGATACTCTGCCTCTATCGATTGCAAGAATCGAACTGTCACCTTCAGAGAACCGGGACAGGAGGAGGTTGTATTTAGAGGATGCCAGAGTTCGCTGTTTGTGATGACGATCAGCTCATCTCGAGCTCGATAGCTGATCAACAGGGGTTGCATAGCCTATTTGGCTAGTGTGGTGTTGAGGGGTGATGATGATACCCCTAGGATTAAGAATATCCTCGTGGTATGGTAGTTTGGTGATGTGTTTCCAGCGGAGCTACCATGTATGCCACCTTATAGGGAGATTGAGTTTGTGGTAGATCTCGTCCTTGGAACTACCCCAATCTCAAAAGCACCCTATAGGATGGCATCGGCGGAGTTGAAAGAGCTGAGGACACAACTACAAGATTTATTGGATAAAGGCTTCATTCGACCGAGCGTTTCGCCTTGGGGAGCGCCATTTTTGTTCGTGAAGAAAAATGACAGATCACTTCGCTTGTGCGTGGATTATCGTGAACTTAACAAAGTCACAATGAAGAACAAGTATCCGTTGCCGAGGATTGATGACCTATTTGATCAGCTTCAGGGATCAAGTGTGTATTCTAAGATCGACTTGCAGTCGGGATACCACCAGTTAAAGATTGCACATGAGGATGTATCGAAGACGGCTTTTAGAACACGGTATGGACATTATGAGTTTACTGTTATGCCGTTTGGGCTTACTAATACCGCGACAGCTTTTATCTTTCTAATGAACCATATTTTTAAGCCTTATCTAGACAGGTTTGTCGTGGTGTTCATCGACGACATCTTTGTTTATTCCCAAAGTGATAAGGATCACGAGGAGCATTTGAGACATGTTCTTCAAGTGCTTCGAAAAAATAAGCTTTATGCCAAATTGAAAAAGTGTGAATTTTGGCTTCGAGAGGTGACCTTTTTGGGGGCATTTGATTTCGGGATTGGGTATAGCCGTGGATCCTAGAAAGATTGAAGCAATTAAGGATAGGCCTAGACCGACGAGTGTCATGGAGATTCGGAGTTTCCTTGGATTGGCCGGCTACTACCGGAGATTTGTCGAGGGATTTGCAAAGTTATGTTGTCACGCCCCGGGACCCAGCGGAAGCCCGCCCGGCGCGTGCCCAGACCCGCCATACGTCTAAAACATATAAGGCGTCTAAAAACAACAATAATAAAAGCAATAGTAAAAGACATCTAGGAGTATCAGAGCGTAATAAATGTCTAAATGCTACAACAAGGGATAAGGATAAAACTGTAAATCCACTAAATAAAACATAAAGTGATACAAGGAAATCCCAGATACAAGTGCTATAGGTAGATATATAGGTGGTCTCTATACAGGGATACAAAAACCTCTCACTCTCTCAACTACAAAAGGAAAGAGTAAACCACCTAGGCAAAGTACCGCTCCTCGCTAGCTAGCTAAGCGATCCCCTTGCCGCGATCCCGTGCCTCCGCCGGTGCCGAAGGCTCTGAAAAGTAAACCATAAAATGGGGGCGTGAGAACTATTAAAAATAGTTCCCAGTGGGCAATTACTGACTTCAGTGAATGCACCACAAGGCCCAAAGCTACAAAAGATGTCAGTGACTATAAATGTAGAAAAGCGAAAGGTAAGTAAAAATGTAACTTACTACAACATGATATCTCTACTTAGCATAAATAGCATAAGTATGAAGCAACTATGCATGAAGTAAAAGTCTCCAACTATCATAATGTTCACAATACGAAATAGTAAAGTTCCGTTGTTTACTATTCTAGTCAATGTCCAAGTAATACTCTAAGTCATCATCTGTCCACCTGTCATAATGAATACCCAAGTCAAATCTGAAGAGACCCACCCGAAGGCTGTCTATGGCCCTGAGACCCACCCGTAGGCTGTCTGGCCGGTGCCGAGCCCAATGGCCCCGTGGTAGTCATCATCCCCACCCTAGGAATGAGCCTTGCCCACGGCAATCCACTTCGGCGCCCAATCCCGCACGGCGAATATGAATCGCGATGGCTATCTCCGGAGTGCCGGCTTGTAGGGAGCGACCCTCACAAGCATGCGCGAATGAGCACAATGGCAAGTAGTCAAACGATCTGTCGCAAGTACCAAGTCCTCACGTCTGGTAACATGGAATGTGTCAAGTACCCCAATGGCCTATCCCTATGTCATCATGTCTCTAACATGGAATGTAGCGGATAAGTAGTGGCCTATCAATATGTCTCTATGTTGCAGTTTCATAGTTTACTAATTCCAAGTGCCCCTTTATGACACTTTTGTTCAACGAGTCCCAAGCATGGCATTAATATGTTCATGATGCATAGTCCACTCAATTCTAGCATGGAGACATGTTCTCAACTTGCAAAACCAAGCACTATCCACAATGCATGCAATCTACACATATAGCTCTACTATATGGAGTACAAATTTTACGGTACATGAGGCATGCATGTTAAGTGTTCTAAAATTCATATAAATCATGTTTAGCATGAATTTGCATTCAAAAATACTTTACAAAAGTTTAGAAGGCATAGGGGCCATTTTACCCCATTTTCATGAAGTCAAACCCACCAAAATCGACTTCTTCGTTTCGCCGAACGAAGGTATCCACAAGCTTCCTAGTACCCTAGAAACATCAAAAATAGGGTCACCCAAACGAAACGAAGAGCAAATAGCTCAATCATTAAGCTCCTCAAGCTAGGGTTGAAGAAAACTCACCTCAAGTGAAAAACCCTCTTTTAATCCTCAAATGGAAGGTAGAGGTCTCCCAATCAAACCTATATAAAGGTTCCAAACCATTCAAATGAGATCAAGAAGCCTCAAATCCAAAAACCCCTAAAATAAACCCTAAATCCCAAAATCTAGGGTTTCATCTAGTTTCCAAATGAACTTGACTCCTTTGTGCGTGAGCCTCGTGAGGGGAGTAGACAGTTTAGCAAACCCCTCTACAAATCTCCGGTAGTAACCGGCCAATCCAAGGAAGCTCCGTATCTCCGTGACGCTCGTCGGTCTCGGCCAATCCTTGATTGCTTCAATCTTCTTAGGATCCACGGCTATACCCGATCCAGAAATCAAGTGTCCAAGGAAGGCTACCTCTCGCAGCCAAAATTCACTTTTCTTCAACTTGGCATAAAGCTCCTTTTCCCGAAGTATTTGGAGTACAATCCTCAAATGCTCCTCGTGATCCACATCGCTTCGGGAGTAGACCAAAATGTCGTCGATGAACACCACGACGAAACTGTCTAGATAAGGCTTAAAGACACGGTTCATCAGATCCATAAAAGCTGCCGGGGCATTAGTAAGCCCAAACGGCATAACTGTGAACTCGTAATGCCCATATCGTGTCCTAAAAGCCGTCTTTGGAACGTCCTCGGGCTTAATCTTTAACTGGTGGTATCCCGATTGTAAGTCTATCTTGGAATACACACACGATCCCTGAAGCTGATCAAACAAGTCGTCAATTCTTGGAAACGGATACTTGTTCTTGATCGTGACTTTGTTGAGTTCACGATAATCCACGCAAAGGCGAAGTGATCCGTCATTCTTCTTGACGAACAAAACTGGTGCTCCCCAAGGTGAAACGCTCGGGCGAGTGAAGCCTTTGTCCAACAAATCTTGCAGCTGTGCCCTCAGCTCCCTCAGGTCTGCCGGTGCCATCCTATAGGGTGCCTTTGAGATTGGGGTAGTCCCAGGGACGAGATCTACCACAAACTCAATCTCCCTATCAGGAGGCATACCCGGTAGCTCAGCTGGAAACACATCCTGAAACTCTCGCACTACCGGGATATCCTCGATCCTAGGGGTGTCATCCTTACCCCTCAGCACAACACTAGCCAAATAGGCTACGCAACCTCTACAAATCAGCTGCCTAGCTCGAGACGAGCTGATCGTCATCGCAAACAGTGAACTCCGGCATCCACAAAACACCACCTCGGTCTGTCCTGGTTCTCTAAAAGTAACCGTGCGATTCTTGCAATCAATCGTAGAATAATACTTGGTCAACCAATCCATGCCCAAGACCACGTCAAAATCCCCCAGCTTGCGCAGAGCTAGCAAATCTATAGGCATGATCCAATTTTCTACCCGAATAGGGCAACTGGGGCTATACTCTCTAATATCCAAAATATGGTCGGGTACAACAACATATCCCGTATGCAACAAAGAAACCAACGGGATGCCATGCAACTCGGCAAACAGCCGATCTATAAATGAATGCGATGTACCGGTATCGAATAAAGCACGAACTCTAATGCCATCAAGTAAAATGATACCTGCAACCACATCCTCGGCTGCTGCCGCCTCCTCGGTCTGAGTGGCGTACATGCGCCCACTCGGGGCCTGTCGAGATCCCTCGCTCTAGCGCTGGACGGGTGGCCGCCCAGGCTGGTACTGTGTCGACGGAGTCCCGTGGCTGACGGCTGGTAGAGCCGGTGCTGATGCAGTCGACGGTGCCGGTGAAGAACCTCTCGGGCACTCGGTACGGACGTGGCCCTCCTGGCCACACTGGAAACACCTGCCCGCCCGCTGTGGAC
This sequence comes from Ananas comosus, assembly GCF_001540865.1. Classification (NCBI taxonomy): domain Eukaryota; kingdom Viridiplantae; phylum Streptophyta; class Magnoliopsida; order Poales; family Bromeliaceae; genus Ananas; species Ananas comosus. Next base: position 72,064 of record NW_017893452.1, read on the forward strand.
ACTGCGGTGGGTAATGGGGACCACTGCAGATCACACACGGGGAAGGCCGGCGCCGATCGGATCCTCCTCGCTGTGCTGCTGAGCCGCGTCCACGGTGCTGGCTCCTCGGATGCTTTGGCGGCCTCCTAGAGTGCGTCTGACTCGTACCATCAGCCGCAGGCCTCTTGGCCTTCCCTCTGTCCCTAGCTTCACGCTACTCCTGGACCTCTGTCGCGCCGCTCTTCACGATGAGCGCGCGATCCACAACCTCCCGGTAGGTTTGGAGGTTAGAGGATTGCACAAACCGGAAGATCGACGGTCGCAACCCTCGCTCGAAGATGCGGGCCTTGTCCTCGTCGTCCCGCACGACGAAGGGCACACAATGCAGAAGCCGAGAAAACTCCCTCTCGTACTCGGCTACAGTCCTGTTACCCTGGCGCAAGCTGCGCAAATCCTGCTCCATCTTCCTCTTGACGCTGGTCGGGAAGTATTGCGCCAGAAGAAGCTCCTTGAACCTCGTCCAAGTCATAGCTGCCAAGTCAGTGCTGGGGTACTCCTGGAAATCCAACCACCAGTGGTAGGCCTCGCCGTCCAAATGGTGAATGGCGAGCCAAACTCGATCCCTTTCCTCAACGAAGGTGTCACGGAAGAGCTTCTCCATATGCATCAACCACTTCTCTACGATCCAGTGGTCGACCTTCTCGCCGTCGAAGACTCGGGGACCGCACCTCCTGAACTCATTGAGGCGCTCCATCAGTCTATCTCGCTCCGCCCCCTCAACCAAAGTAGGGAATGCTGCTCCAACCGGGGGCCTCTGCACAGGTGGTGCCACCAAAACCTCCTCCTAGGGTGCGGCCGCAGGCGCCGCACGTGAAGAACTGGGTGCGGGGGACGGCGCTCTCGGTGCAACGTCCACAACTGGTGCTGGCGGGGTAGGGGCCTGAGTCTCCCTAGAAGCTGCCGCCTGCTGTAGGAGCTAGTCCTCCAGACGCTTCATCCGCGCCTCCTGTCGGCGCGCCGCCTCGGTCTGCTGTCGGGCCGCCTCCGCCTGCTGAGTGACCAAATCAGTAAGGGCCGCAAGCTGACCCCTTAACTCACGGACCTCGCTGGATCCGGAGGTAGCGGAGGTCTCGACCTCCTCGAAATTTGCCGCATTGTCCGCCCCGGTAGATTGGGAGCGAGTAATCGGCATCGTCACTACAACATCATAAAAGCGTAAGTTATAAGTACTCACGCTATCACATCCCCGCTCAAAAGACAAGCCCAAATCATGCGAAAGTAAAGAAGTGTTCTACACTACTAACTCACGATGTTACGTTGTCGGCCGCCAACGTAACGCTCCGCGAAGTTAGAAGTCGAACACTCCGATTTAACTCCACTTTCTAGAGTTAACCAAGATACCCAATCTAGATACGTTCGCTTACAAGTCAAATAGACCTCGTCTCTCACGAGCCTATTTCTTATAGTCCAACCGGCATAAGGTCTGCTAGGTCCCCTAAGACTCAACCCTAGGCTCTGATACCAAATTAATCTGTCATGCCCCGGGACCCAGCGGAAGCCCGCCCGGCGCGTGCCCAGACCCGCCATACGTCTAAAACATATAAGGCGTCTAAAAACAACAATAATAAAAGCAATAGTAAAAGACATCTAGGAGTATCAGAGCGTAACAAATATCTAAATGCTACAACAAGGGATAAGGATAAAACTGTAAATCCACTAAATAAAACATAAAATGATACAAGGAAATTCCAGATACAAGTGCTATAGGTAGATACATAGGTGGTCTCTATATAGGGATACAAAAACCTCTCACTCTCTCAACTACAAAAAGAAAGAGTAAACCACCTAGGCAAAGTACCGCTCCTCGCTAGCTAGCTAAGCGATCCCCTTGCCGCGATCCCGTGCCTCCGCCTGTGCCGAAGGCTCTGAAAAGTAAACCATAAAACGGGGGCGTGAGAACTATTAAAAATAGTTCCCAGTGGGCAATTACTGACTTCAGTGAATGCACCACAAGGCCCAAAGCTACAAAAGATGTCAGTGACTATAAATGTAGAAAAGCGAAAGGTAAGTAAAAATGTAACTTACTACAACATGATATCTCTACTTAGCATAAATAGCATTAGTATGAAGCAACTATGCATGAAGTAAAAGTCTCCAACTATCATAATGTTCACAATGCGAAATAGTAAAGTTCCGTTGTTTACTATTCTAGTCAATGTCCAAGTAATACTCTAAGTCATCATCTGTCCACCTGTCATAATGAATACCCAAGTCAAATCTGAAGAGACCCACCCGAAGGCTGTCTATGGCCCTGAGACCCACCCGTAGGCTGTCTGGCCGGTGCCGAGCCTAATGGCCACGTGGTAG
>NW_017893453.1:0-14876 GCF_001540865.1 Ananas comosus
GCTATGGTCATTAGCGAACAATGAACTCTGACACCCCTTTTATAAACGAACTCTTGCTGACCTTCTCTAACAGAGTCATACCGTTTGCTTTGGCATATTGACATCTATAGTAGCTAATACTTCGTGTGTCAACCAATCCATACCCAATTACATCAAAACTCATCATAGGCTTGTGGGTAAGTGCTAATTAAATCACTAGGCATAATCCAGTCGACTACTCCTAACTGGGGGGCGTCTTGCAGAGGGCCCAAACTCGGGCACGAACATCGAGGGTTATGCGTGGCCGGGCACGATCACTGTCCCGGATGCGCAAAGTAGTGCTAAGAAATGCTATGTGCAACTCGGCGAATGGCCGATCAATAAAAGAATGGCGATGTTTTGACAGATATCACAATAGGGATGCACGAAACTTACGAAATATCATAAGCACTATAATACCGTGCTGACGACCTTACCTGTGCTGCATTTTCTTGCGTGTCCTCGAGGTCTGGGCGGCATACATCCGCCCACTTCTGAACCCTGCTCGCGAAATCTTTTTACGACTGCGCGGTTCTGTCCTGATGGTCGCCTGGCCTGATAAGGCACTGTCGGGTCCCTGGTCGCGAGCTGAAGATGCAGGTGCAGTCGGGCTGATGAGGTTTGTGCCCTCCGGCAAAGAACCTCGGTGCGGGCAGCTCTGAGCGAAAAGTGGCCCTCCTGGCGCCGCAAAGAAAACACCTGCCACCGCACGCTGGACACACTGTGGCCGGTTACGAGGCCCACCACAGATTTTAACACAACCGGCGGCTGTGACGACGCTCCGCGGTGCTCCAGCGACCGTGGTGCTGCGGAAGACCTGACCTCCGAGCTGTCCTACTGTCCCCTCTGATTACTTTGGCGTCTCCTGAATTGAGCGATTGCTCCAACTGCTTTCAGCTGCTTGGTCTCTTTCCCTTGCTTCTATCTACGACATCTTTCTTTCATTATCTCCGCTCTCGCATCGATCACATGACTCTGTTCACTAATCCCTGTTTAAGAGATAGGTTGACGCCGCTGCGACCAATCGAAAATCGCAGCCGGGGTTCGCCAAACGCCACCTCGAAAATGCGAGCCTTTTCCTCATATTCGTAATTACAAAAGGACACAGATCATAATCGCGGAGACACTCATCGCGTCAGTACTCTGCCCTGTCCTGTCCCCTGCCTCAGGTTTCTCAAATACTTTCCATCTGTCTCTTTAACTCTGAGGAAAGTAAGTAGGTCAACAACAGTTCCTTTGGACCTGCTTCCACGTGATAGCAGCCAAATCAGCACAGGGATCCTTCCCGGATGTCCACCCCACCACCTGCTTAGCCTCGCCATCAAGGTGGATGTTCGCAAACCAGACTCTGCTACCGCTCACTCAACAAAAGTGTCATAGAATAACTTCTCCAACTGTGCATTAACCATTTCTCGTACCACCCAATGATCCCGCCTTCTCCCCATCAAAAATATGAGGGTTTGCCAGGCGACCGGAATTCTTCAGTCGTTCCATTCATCCCGCTCTCGCTCCTAACCCCCACATCTCGGGTAATACTGTCCCAGCTACTGCCTAACAGGGTACTGGTGGTGGACTACTGGTATCCCGTCGGAGTATCTGCCCTCGGAGCTACTGGGGGTGTGTCAAGCTACATGGACTGTTGCTCTATGTAAGGCTGCCCCTCTGAGTGCTTTTTTTTTTTTTTTTACCCAGGCTACAGTAATACTGGGAATCTCTCTGTCGATCGTCTGCCGCGAGGAGTGACTAATCAACGGAGTTTCAAGTAGCAAGATCCAATTTTAACTCTCTTCAGTCTCTATGTCCTAACGTTTCCTGTTCTCGAACGTGCATTGCCAGACTATCATCTGTGTCCGTGAAGCGGCCTGCCCAAGCTGCTGATGCATAAACCGAATAGTCTAGTCAGCTTTGCGAGATGATTTCTGCAACTCGTGGCTTTCCACTAGATCCCGAAGTAACCGTAATCCTCCTAACTTCCTCTGCATCCTCGCGATTCTCAGCTTGCCCCGGCGGGCTTGCGAACTGACCGTCTTCTGCGGCCATGGCGTTAAGCAATGAAGCACCATAAAAACAAACATAGTTCAATAACACCATTTTATACTAATCGATCTCAATGCAGGATAGAAACGAACTAATTCAAGCCGAAAGTAATTTGAAATGTAACGCGTTGACGTACTTACGATTGTTTCACGGTTGTCTGGCCCGCCAACGTACTCGGCAAAGTTAGTAAAATTGACACATTTCGAGTCTAAACTAACTCCATTCAAGATTCATATTGAAATACCCAATCACATATACTTTCGGTATTAAACAACCACTCGATCTGACAATCGTCTCTCACGCAGCTATCTTATAGTCCAACCAGCTAAGGTTTGCTAGGTCTACTAAGACTCAACCTAGGCTTATGATAACCACTCATAATTGTCACGCCGGGTACCAAGCGCGAAGCATCATCCAGGCACAGTGACACGACCCGCCAACACCTGCCAGTTATAAGTATATAATGGCGTCTACAAGCCAACAAAATCGAATAGAAAGAATAAAACAAGGAATCCTATCCTAGTATTCAGGCAATGTACAAGTCAGTATATATCAACAAAGACAAAAGAGTGCTACAATCTCAAATATCGAACAAAAGAGAAGTATACAACTGCTAGTCACGGTCCAAGTAAATAGTACATATACATTCCGAGCAATACAAAAAAATAGGATAGCATACTAATGGTGGTTTCTCATATACATAGGGGACATACCTCGCCCTAGCCGGAGACAAGGGTGATCAGAATAGCACCGCTCCTAGTAGGTCCGTATTGCTAGGCGCGACTCCTTTTCACGATTCCCTAGGCTTTCTCCTGTAGATGGCTCTGTAAAAACACACCACAAAAAGGGTTGAGGACATTAACAAATAAGTTCCCAGTGGCGGTATAGCGCCCAAAGCCTCGGCCGAATATACACACACTAAGGCCTCAAAATGTACTAAATGACAGCAATAACAAAACTTGCATGATTTATAAGCATGATGCTGCATAAGTATAAGCATATAATTCAACAGTTAATAGCTATTTCTACAGTAATTGACCAATATTGCATTAAAAGAGATTTAGAAACTTATGTAATATGGAACATGACATGAGATATAAGCACGAACATAAAAAGTGACTACATGTACACTATTAAGTAATAAAACATTCATTATACCGTCTTTTTTCATTTAGTACTTTCCTCATTCACAGGGACCTCCAAGGTAGTCCAGACTTGCGCCTGCCGCCTAATGGACCCGTGGTAGTATACCACTCCCACGGCAATCACTCCGCGCACCCGAATCCCGCTCACAGGCGCGGCAACTGGATTCGCGTAGGCAACTCGGAGTGCCGGCTTGGTAGGGGCTCCCTCACAAGCGTTAGGACGGAATGAGCCCGATGGAAGACCAAGCAAAAGTCGACAGTCCAACTGTTTAATCTCATTATTCAATGTTTATAGTACAATTTCTCAGCTCTCGATCCTTTGAATTTCGACATTTCAAATATAAAAAATATAACAACAACTAGAATCAACTAGTTTAGATAGCTGCAGGAAGTTAATGCTAATTTACATATGGCCATTAGATCTTTCCAGCTTCATGGCTCTATCACATATAGGCAATAAGACATGTTATAGTTTTCTACATGTAACTCAAGCGCAAGTCAAACAGAGTAATGTCATTGTTTCTCTACGTTTTCATAAGTGTATTCATACACTATGTTCATAGTCTTCAACTGAAATTAATATAACATAAAATACAGTTATGTTATATTGTAGTTCTCTACTTTTAGCAGATTCAAGTGCAAAATTTATTCTACAAGTCCTATATCAAACACCCAAGCGGCACAAACAACACCAATTCTATAGCACATAGTAGAACAATAGGGAGCTGGCACATTCTCCTGGTTAGGATTTCCAGATTTGCCACATGATTACGTTTAAAGTCCAAACACAGTCCAAGGTAGTTCCAGAGCATATCAGCTCCACTAGGTCGCAATCCTGAACTGAACGACGAAGACATACATACTCGTGATCAAATTACGATCGAAAAGCGCAAATCTTCGGCGCATTAACACTTGTACATGTGGAATAGATATTAATCCCTGTTTATTGGACCTTAGTTGCATAATCCTCACGTTCTTAAGCTTCCAAGGTCCTCCAAGGACAGCTCGAACGACAGCGATCCAAGGGTCAAATACCCTCTCGCTGCGAACAATACCGATAACGGCAGTCAATATTGATCGATGTGATAAGCTATAGATAGTCGAATTCTTCGCAAGATTTCAATTCCAAGCTGAAATTCCTGACCTTAATTTTTGTTATCCCGAAGTTGGACACTTCTTAAACTCAGTCCCAAAGATCACTAATTTGTTTAATAGGTTCAAAACCCTCTGCCCAAAGAAACAATTTTCAAATTGCTATCAATTCGGTCGCCACTAACCGTATATTAGTGCCGAATAGCTTCTAAAATGGCCTAATTATTCCAATTAAGCCTTCCAAGTAACTTATCCCAGATCTAAAGGGTAATTCTCAGCTAATAACTATATATACTATTGTGAAATCTAGTTTAAGAGCGGGGAGCTAAAACTGAAGAACAAATACTCAAAATCGACGGGTTAATAATGAAAGTTGAGCCGAATTACCTCAGTTCAAGCTACCAACATTTAGCTCACTGGTCAGAGTGCGAAAGACTTCCACAAATACTCTCTCACACGAGCACGCAAACCTCTGCGGGTGATGCCCGTAATCAGCGAAGAACGACTCGCGGCGACGAACGTGACGCAAAACGGCGGACTTCTATGTACAGAGAGAAAATTCATCGAGAGAGAGAGAGAAGAAGCGTAAAGAAAGCCTTTCCGGCGAACTCCAGCAGCATCCTCTGCACATCGCCAGGGTCGGTGAGTGCGGTCAAGTAGATAGGAACAGAGGTTGAATTATCCATAAATACCCAAACTGCCACGTTTCTGCATTGTGTACGGTACAAGCTATGGCTGTACCGGTACAGCAAGCAGAAAATAGCTGAATATTTTCGCCTGATTCATGCGACTTTCTATTTTAGCATTCCAATCTCCTCCTAAACTTATCCAAAAACTTGTTGTAACCTTTTAGACATGTAGGATTGATCCACACAGTCATTCCACATACTCGCAACTTCGCCAATTTGCAAAGGTGTTCAGTGTTAATTGCAGATTAGGCAGAGGCAAACTTTAAGGCTTAGTGTTCAGATGAAATGGATAGGTAATAGAACCTTAGAGGAGTTAGTTTGGATGTTGCAACTAGATGATGCAGATAGAAAGTAGTATCGGTGTCTACTAGTTTTATGCATTACTTGGCATGAGTAAATTGTTTGCATAGCATGACATTGTATGCATTCGTTAAGCAAAGCATCGTATTGTTTAGTTGCATATTAAGACTATATATATCTTATCTATCTGTTTATTGAACTAACCTGTTGTTGCCTCATTTGGACCTGTTGGTCGAGCTTTTTCCTTAGGTGGCCGTGCCCACTAAGAACCATGGAGTTGGTTCTCACCCCACGTTGCTTTGGGTTGTTACAGGTTCGCACGTGAGCGGCGCACCGGCGCGAGGCAAGGGCGTAGCTCTGTAGATAGCGCCCTACCCCAAAGACCAGAGATAGCAGTACCCCGATTCGACATATCCTAGGGGTATAGAGATGAAAAGAACAAATGTATCAAGTTTGTAATAAGTAAATGATGTAATAACTTAGATTGCATTTGGTTGAAAAAGAATTGTAATCGAGATGTAAAAGCGTGTATGTGAATGCTTGTAATAGCTAGTTGTTTTATATTTTTTATACTCCCTTATGCAATCTGTATGTTGAATATTGTTCCTAGTTGGAACCTTTGTATCGTATTGATTGCGATGCCTAGGATGTACAGGAAAAACTCTGTCCGTTCGGCGGTCTGTCGGCGTGCCCGAACCCGACCAAATAGGCAGGCTCGGGGCGTGACAGCCTCGGATCGCTGAAAAAGCACGCGCCACTCAGAATAGGTACCAAAAGACCCTAACAATGCTTATCGGAGCAGTGGGAGCTAGAGCACGGCCGGCGACGGCTCGATGGCGAGTGCGCCGGTGGCAGGCGGGTCCGCCGATGGCAGGCGGGTGCGGCCGACATGAGGAGGCCGGGGCTCACACCGACCGGCAGCGGGAGGCGGTGGCAGTGGCTGCGGATCAACCTGAGCCCGCATAGGCCGAGCTCGAGTTCGGGGTTCCACGCCGGCTTCGGTGGCGGCCGGGGTGCCTCGGGGCGGTGGCGAGGGATCGCCCGAGGCCGAAGGGAGGCAACAAGGGTGGCTCTGGGCGGCGGCGGCGCAAGGGGGGAGTTGCGAGCTCAGCTCGGCCCGAGCTCGCCCAGAGAGCCCGCAGGGTGGCTGCAGGGTGACGGCAGTGCTCCGCGATGGCGGCAGTCGGCGGCGGGAGGTCGGCCGGGCTCCGAGGGAAGCGGCGCGGCTGACCCAAGGCGGCGACGGCACGTGGGCCAGGAAGCTAGGGCTTTATCGGCCGAGCTGCTCTAGGAAATCGCAGAGTGCTGGAGCGGCAGCAGCGGCGCACGGGGACGGCAGCGATCGGCCGGGGAAGGTCGCCAGAGGTCCGGGGAGGGCGGTGCGGCTGGCCCAAGGCGATGGCAGCGCGTAGGCCAGTGGCTACACGAGTCTCGGCCGGGCTAACCCAGCTTGGCCTCAAATTGCCCAACCAGCGACGGTGGCGCACGGGGACGGCAGGTGTCACGCCCCGAGACCCGTCTATTGGGTCGGATTCGGGCACGCCGACAGACCGCCGAACGGATAGAGTCTCCCCTGTACGTTCTAGGCGTCGCAATCCATATAAACACGAGGTTCCAACCAGGAACAACATTGAAGCAAGGATTGCATACGGAAGTATCAAAAACATAAATACAACTATACTATTACAAGCATTCGTTCCAGGTTTTACATATTACAATTTGTTTTACATTTAACTTCCAAATACAACCGTCTATCATAATTTATTACAAGTTTGTTCTTTCTTCTTTTCTACCCTTAAGCTAGACCACTTCGGGGTACCACTATCTCTGGTCCAATGGGAGGGTGCTATCTACGGAGCTACGCCCTTTCCTCGCGCCGCCGTGCCGCTCGCGTGTGAACCTGAAACCCCAAAACCACGTGGGGTGAGAACTATTGTCCATAGTTCCCAGTGGGTACGGCCACCCAAGGGAAAAGCTCGACCCACCACGTCCGAAGGAGGCACTGCAAACATGTTAGTCGGCCTAGTGGTGCAATTCGGTGCAGGTCGGTAATTGCCCACTGGGAACTATAATTTATAGTTCTCACGCCCCCTGTTCTATGTCTTCTTTCAGAGCCTTCCACTTCGGGAGAGGCTCGGGATCGCGGGAAAGGTATTGCCTTGGGCTAGCTAGCGTGGGATCTGGCGAGGGGTGGTCCACCTCCCTTTTGTTTTTCTTTGGAGAGGTTGCGAGATTTTTTTTTTGTACCGGGTTATAGAGACCACCCTACTTATGTATTGGAGATCTATGTTGTATTACTTTACTTTATGCTTTAGTTGTAACACACTGGACCTTTGCAAATTGCGAGGTTCGAGTGTTTGGATGTATTTCGTGCTTTTCCACACTTGGTGGAGGGTTGTAGAATGTTTTCCGACCTAAAAAGTTCGAAAACTGGAATTCTGGACAAGTCCTGAGAGTTTTTACTCTCGGGGACCGGTCCCTGGAAGGAGAGACCGGTCCCGCAGTTAGCAGTATTGCGGCAGCCCTGAGGCAACCGGTCCCTCGCGGGCGAGACCGGTCCCCGAGCGCGTCTTCGCAGTGAAAGACCGGTCCCACGCGGGGAGAGACCGGTTCCCGAACGATGGTTTTTCGGGTTCGCAGCGAGAGACCGGTCCCTGCTGGGGAGAGACCGGTCCCTCTGGGCGAAAACTGCCCAGACCGGGCTGATGCAATATTGGATTTTTGAGGGGCCTCACAGGATTTTGTTACAAGAGAAGGCTTATATGGCCACTTCTCCTTCTCCTCTTCCTCACTTCACCATTTCTTTTGCTTCTAGAGAGAGAGAGAGTGGGAGAGGAAGGAGAAGGAAGGAGAAGAAGAGCTTGTAGAGGATTTGGAGCTTCATCTTCACCCTTTCTTCTCCCTTTTGGTGGATTGGAGCTTGCCTTTGGAGCTTGGTGGTGGACCAAACTTCAACCCTAGGGCATTTTGAGCTTGGATTGAAGCTTCCAAAGGGTTAGTAACATGTTTCTTCCTATAGATTCTTGTTTTGGTGATTTTTGGGAGATGAAACCCTAGAAATGAGATTTAGGGTTGATTTTGGGGCTTTTTGATCTAGGGCTTTTGAGGCTAGATTTTTTGGATTAGAACCCTCCTTTGGGTTAGATTGGAAGGATCCTAGCCTTCTTTTGGAGCTTGAGTGAGAATTTCTACTCCCTAGGTGAGTTTTTGCCCTATTCTTGTGATTGTTATTGTTCGAGCCTAGAGTTGCTCGTAATGCTTGTGTATCTCTTCGCTGATCACTTTTAGGGTATCTTGAGGCTCGTGGACAACTCCGTTCGGCGAATCGAAGGAGCACGCGACGGTTCGGTGGGTTTGACCTAGCCTATGATATGAGAAATGCTCATATTTGGCAAATATGTTTCGTAAACTTGAAATTCATGCATTTCCTTGTTAAATGTATTTAATATGAATTTTAGAATGCTTAACATGCATATATTATGTATAGTGAAATTTTAGACCTCTATGTGGTAGAGTGCATGCATGGGAGACTTAGCATTCTGTTTATGTTTGGGAACCATGATCCTTATTATGTAAATGAACCATGCTTCATGCATTTAACCTATATGCCAATTGTGACATTAGGAATGTTAGAAGCCTAGAGAGGGTTTGGGAACTTGGACTAGTTGAGAATTGGGACAATGTCATGAAGAGGCATTGGGCCCGGGTCATGGTAATTATTAGTATTGATGTTTTATTGGAAACATAGAACAAGATTTGGGCTCGATCTGTTGTGATGCTTAAGTGTCATAAAGAGGCACTAAGCAAGTGAGTGTTGGGACATCACTTAGTGACACGAGGATTGGATACTTGAGAATTGGACTATGCTTGCTTGCCATATGTGCTCATTCGCACATGCTTGTGAGGGTCGCTCCCTACAAGCCGGCACTCCGGAGTTAGCCTACGCGACCTATATTCGCTCGTGCGGTATTGAGAAGCCTACGGGGTCGAGTGGGACAGACACATTCCAAGAGTAGGGATGTTGGGCTACCACAGGCACTTAGGCGGCACAAGCTGGACCACCTTTGGTAGGTCCTTAATTGGAAATGGAAATCGACACGGTGTTGAATGTGAACAATCACTACTAGATAGGATTAGTAGTTGGATTACTTGGACACGCTTATGATATAGCATTGGTACATTTAGTATACTTGCCGGTTTCATTATTACATCGTAGTATATTCGGTTGTTTGGATAGAATTTACCCTTGTGCATTGACCTATTGCATCGTGAGGTTTACTTGTGGTTTATGTTGAGACATAGTAGTATAGCATTTCAATCATGCTTTCTTTCAGCTGTTCTCATGTTCGCTATTTATTGCATATTACTATATGTCGTTATTTACCCTTTTCTTTTGGGGCCTAGTGGTGTAGTGAGCTGAGGTCAGTAATTGCCCACTGGGAACTATAAATTATAGTTCTCACGCCCTCTTTTTCTCGATGTTTTTCAGAGCCTTCCACGCAGGGTGAGGCCAGGGATCGCGGGAAGGGAGTTGCTTCGAGCTAGTTTCCTTCGAGGACGAGTTGCTAGGTGGTCTACCTCTCGATGTCTTATTTTATTTTGCGAGAGGTTGAGGGTTTTACCAGTGTACTAGAGACCACCATTTTTGTACGAGAGACAGTTATTGTTCTACTTATGGTTTCTTTTATTGTCTAGCCTTATTTCCATACTTTGGTGTAGATGTTAGAACTTTTCTTGCTCTGATATCATTAGTTGTTAGTTATTACACTTCTTTTATTTGTTCTATCTCTTGCTTTACTTCCGCTTTTGTTATAGACGCCTTATATGTGTTGACATATGGCGGGTCTGGGCACGCTACCGGGAGGGCCTTCGCCGGTCCCGGGGCGTGACATTAGTAGTATTGTTTTCTTTTGACTCTACCTGATGTTTGAACATAGCTATATACTTGCTCTGATATCCTTAGTTGTAGATTTTCTTGCTTCACTCTTCCGCTTTTGTGTAGACGCCTTATATGTGTTGACATATGGCGGGTCTGGGCGCGCTACCGGGAGGGCCTCTGCCGGTCCCGAGGGGTGACAACGAGGGTAAGCAATAGCCATGAGTGAAAGAGAGGAAGCTAACTACTACATAAGTACTATGATTCACTTTTGATTATATACATTGCTTTTAACTTGTACATTCATAATTCTTTACATACTTGTTATCATTTCTTTCTTACATTACATTAGCTCAAAACAAACTTTACATTCTTTGCTTTACATCACTAGTCATGAAATACAAAAGATGATCATAGGTAAACTACTAACAAAATGCAAAACCTGACTTGGGTAGTCACTGTCTATGGCGTGATACCTTTACCCCGGTCGTTCGCCGGCTCGCTCGGTCCCGGCTCTGTGAAAATAGTGGGGTGAGAACTACAACGAAGTTCCCAGTGGGTTCGGCCCCAATCTCACCGACTTTCCCNTGGAGAGGTTGAGAGTTTTACCAGTGTACTAGAGACCACCATTTTTGTATTAGAGGCTGATACTGTATAACTTATGTTTACTTTTATGTATTAGTTATGTTCTATTACCATGAGTATAGATGTTAGAACTTTCTCGCTCTGATATCATTAGTTGCTTGTTATTTCACTTCTCTTAATTGTTCCATCTCTTGCTTTTACTTCCGCTTTTCTTGTAGACGCCTTATATGTGTAGACATATGGCGGGTCTGGGCACGCTACCGGGAGGGCCTCTGTCGGTCCCGGGGCGTGACAGATCCACTACCTCCCGGTAGGTTTGGAGGTTAGAGAATTGCACAAACCGGAAGATCGACGGTCGCAACCCTCGCTCGAAGATGCGGGCCTTGTCCTCGTCGCCCCGCACGACGAAAGGTACGCAGTGTAGAAGCCAAGAAAACTCTCGCTCGTACTCAGCTACGGTCCTGTCTCCCTGGCGCAAGTTGCGCAAGTCCTGCTCCATCTTCCTCTTGACGCTGGTCGGAAAGTAATGCGCCAAAAGAAGCTCCTTGAACCTCTTCCAAGTAATAGCTGCCAAGTCAGTGCTGGGGTGCTCCTGGAGATCTAACCACCAGCGATAGGCCTCGCCGTCCAGGTGGCGTGTAGCGAGCCAAACCCGATCCCTCTCCTCCACGAAGGTATCGCGGAAGAGCTTCTCCATGTGCATCAACCACTTTTCCACGATCCAGTGGTCGACCTTCTTGCCGTCAAAGATCCGGGGATCGCACCTTCTAAACTCTTTGAGGCGCTCCATCAGTTGGTCCCGCTCCGCCCTTTCAACCAACACGGGAAAAACAGCTCCAATCGGGGGTGCCTGAACAGGTGGCGCCGCCAAAGCCTCCTCCTTAGGCGCGACCACGGGCGCCGCACGCGACGAACTGGGCGCAGGGGACGGCGCTCTCGGCGCGACGTCCACAACTGGTGCTCGCGGTGTAGGGGCCTGGGTCTCCGTGGAAGCTACCAGCTGCTGCAGAAGAAGGTCCTCCAGGCGCTTCATCTGCGCCTCCTGTCGGCGCGCCGCATCAGCCTGCTGTTGGGCTGCCACCGCTTGCTGAGCCACGAGACCAGTAAGAGTCGCAAGCTGGCTCCTCAACTCACGGACCTCGCCGGATCCGGAGGTAGTGGAGGTCTCGACCTCCTCCAAGTTTGTCGTATTATTCGCTCCGGCAAATTGAGAGCGTGTAATCGACACCGTCACTACAACTTCATAAGAGCGCAAGTTAGTAGAACCCACGCTATCGCATCCCCGCTCAAATAGACAATACCCAAATCATGCGAAAGTAAGGAAGTGTTCTTCACCACTAACTCCCGATGTTACGTTGTCGGCCGCCAACGTAACCCTCCGCGAAGTTAGAGGCCATACACTTTGATCAACTCCAACCTTTTAGAGTTATCAAGATACCCAATCATGATACTTTCGCTCACAAGTCAAATAGATCTCGTCTCTCATGAGCCTATTTCCTATAGTCCAACCGGCCTAAGGTTTGCTAGGTCCCCTAAGACCCAACCCAAGGCTCTAATACCAAACTAATCTGTCATGCCCCGGGACCTAGTGAAAGCCCGCCCGGGGCGTGTCCAGACCCGCCATATGTCTAAAACATATATGGCGTCTAGAACAAAACGATAAAAGAAGCAGTAAAAAGAGAACAACTAGGAGTATCAGAGCAAGTATATCTAGATGCTACAATAGAGAAAAAGAACCATAAAACTAAAATCTACTAATAGAGCCATAAAGTAGTACAATGGAAATCCCAAATACAAAAGCTAAACATAAAGAGTGTATGGGGGGTCTCTCTATACATGGTACTCAAAAACTCCCCCTCTCTACCAACAACAAAAGAAAGAAAGGAAGAACAGCCACCTTGTCACGCCCCGCGACCGCCCGCCTATTTGGCCGGGTCGCGGCGCCGCCGACAGATCGCCGAACGGACAGGGTTTCCCCTGTATTGCGGACAGAGTTTTTCCTGTACGTTCAAAGCATAGCAATCAATACAATGTGCGAAGTTCCAACCAGAAACACATTTCAATCAAGATTGCATAATGGAAGGTATCAAACAACATAAACACATCCTATATTATTACATTCATTCATATTTATACATTTTACACCTCAACTACCATTCCTGTTTCATCCAAATGCAATCTAAATTATTACAACATTTATATCTTTAATACATCATGTTACATTGTGTTCTTTTCATTTCTTTAACCCCTAAGCTATGTCGACGGGGTACTGCTAGCTCTGGTCTCTGGGGTAGGGCGCTATCTACGGAGCTACGCCCTTTCCTCACGCTGCCGCGCCGCTCACGTGCGAACCTGTAAACACCCCAAAACCACGTGGGGTGAGAACCAACTCCATGGTTCCCAGTGGGTACGGCCACCCAAGGGAAGAGCTCGACCAATAGGTCCAAGGGAGGCAACTGCAAGTTAGTTCAATAAACAGATAGATATATATCTTTATTATGCAACTAGTTTTCGACGTTTACATAGTTCTCATTCATCATATTATGCAAGTTGTACTCACAATCATGCATCATTACATTCTCATTATTACTTTACCCTAAAATGCATGCAACAATGTATATACATGCTCAAATGAATGACACATTAGGCATAGAGAGAAGTTCAATGAGTTTGAGAAGCACCACCCACCTCGTAGGTCTATTTAGGTGCTCCAACGATTTTCTTGGGATTTTTAGACACCCGGTTCACTACCTGCGGCATAATGAAGCCAAATTAGGCTTATTTGGCCATAACTTTACATACACTTTTCGCAATACTATTCCGAGCGCACCAACGCGTCGGAATTAGCCCCAATTAGGTTTCTAGAGGGTCAATTGCACTTAGCAATCCCTATGAGCAAAAGCCCCAATTTGGTGCCCTAGCTCCAATACATATATCAAACCTAGGGTTTGATCTCAAAGAGAAGCAAAAATAGCTTCATTATACTCTAAAA
Organism: Ananas comosus; assembly: GCF_001540865.1. NCBI lineage: Eukaryota > Viridiplantae > Streptophyta > Magnoliopsida > Poales > Bromeliaceae > Ananas > Ananas comosus. Next base: position 13,735 of record NW_017893453.1, read on the forward strand.
AGTCCATTAAAACCATCTTTAGTCAAATCAAAACCCTACTTAGGGTTTCACCATGAGAGGTGATGAAGCTCACCTCAAGCTTCACCATTTCTATGGTCTTGATCTCAAAAGAAGCAAAAGAAAAGCTTCAAATACTCAAATGGTTCCATAAAATCCATTTTAAGCTTAATCCAAACCCTAAATTAGGTTCTACCATAATTAGGGTTCAAAGCTTACCTTGTAAGCTCTCCTTTTCCAAGCTAGAGATGAGGGAGAGGGAGTTTCTTCACTTCCTCTTCTTCTTCTCCTTTTTCTTCTCCTTCTTTTCCTCTCTTTCCTTGTCTTCTTCTTCTCCTTCTTTGTCTTCTAGAGAGAGAAAGGGAGAGGGATGAGTTTGGGTGTGAGGGAATGAGAGGGAGAGGCTCTCTTAGCCCTAAACATAACCCACATAATGCATTTTCGCAAATAAGTCCCTCAGCTTTTATCTCATTACACGGCCCGAACTGGGCAGTTCTCGCAGCCGGGGACCGGTCTCTCCTTCAGGGACCGATTCCCGAAGGATCTCCCCGCGCAGCCAGAGCTGCTGCGTGCAGAGCAACCGGTCTCTCTTTAGGGGACCAGTCTCTCGGGGACCGGTCTCTTAGGCAGGGACCGGTTCTCGAGAGCTAATTTCTCAGGACTTAGCCGATTTTTCGGCTGTCTCACTTCATACGCGTTCGGGGACCGGTCTCTCCCACCAGGGACCGGTTCCCGAGAACTCAAAACTGCAGAATGCAGATTTTGATTCTATAGCTCTCGAAAACCTCCCGTAACTCGCTTTTAATCATTTTAACACCTTCGGACTTTCCGAAGTGTACCGTCCTCGCACTTTGGTCAATTTGACTAAAGTTCGATATCTTTATTTTCCGAATTTTCGGTATATTACATTCTCTACCCCTTAAAATAATTTCGTCCGCGAAATTACGCATACCTTAATTCGTCGACTCAAACAGATGCGGATACTCTCGCCGCATGGTTTCCTCGAGCTCCCAAGTGGCTTCTCGCGCCGCGTGGTTGCTCCACTGGACTTTCACATAAGGGATTTTGCGACTCCGCAACTTCCTAACTTCTCGATCGAGGATGCACACCGGGTACTCCTCGTAGGACATATCCTCACGTAGCTC
>NW_017893453.1:18872-32112 GCF_001540865.1 Ananas comosus
GAAGCAACTCGCATTAGTCACTTGACCAACATTACTTGACCATACCCAATTAGGCGAAAGCAACATACACATTCATCCTTACCTCAAGCGTCATGTCGTCGGCTGCCCGACACAACACTAGAAGTAGAGAATAAACGAAATTTAAGCTTAGCCTCTAATCACATTAGAGACGTCCCATCTTGACCCAATTATATGCTTTCGCTAACTTTGATCCCACGTCACTCACGTTTCCTAGATCCTTAAGGCCTTCCAATCCTAAGGGTCCCAAGGTCCACTCCTATTCTTTCACTCTTGGCTCTGATACCACGATATCTATCACGCCCCGGGACCGATACCAATTTGGACCGACCCGAGCACGTCAAACAGACGCCGAACGGACAGAGTTTCCCCTATCCGCCCAAGGCTCATCACATGTACATTTTCATCAATAGAGAAAAGCACTAGCGGAAACATGCACAAGCGGCTTACACGAGGGTAAGCAATAGCCACGAGTGAAAGAAAAAGGAAACTAAACATTTACAAGTACTATGATTCATTTTTGATAATATACATTGCATCCATTTACATTCATGATTCTTTGTATTTCATTACACATTGCATCATTTCTTTCTTACATCACATTTATCTCAAAATAAGCTTTACATTCTTTTCTCAACGTCACTAGTCATCAAATACAAAAGATGAACAAAGGGTACTCTACCAACAAAATGTAAACCCAACTCAACTCTGGTGGCCTCTGTCTAAGGCGCGATACCTTTACGTTCGGTCCGCTCGCCGACTCGCTCGGCTCCCCCCTACTGTGGAAATCAGTGGGTGAGAACTACAACCAAAGTTCCAGTGGGTTCGCCTCAACATCACCGACTTTCCACTAGACTACTCAGGCAATAATAGAAAGAATAAGCTTTGCATAATAGTAACATTTATACATAATGCCTAATATGCTGAACAATAAAGGAGAAGTAATGCTCAAGACATTAAATAAAATGCAGATTATGCAAATTCTTGTTTTTCAAGCTTACCTCCCTTGGTGCTTTGGTTGTCTTGTGTGTCTGATCTCTTTGCTCTTTTTGATTCTTTATTCCTTATAATCTCAAGGCTTAACCCGGGGGTTTGCGTCACATTAACTTGCTTCACATTATCCCATCATCGGCAGGAACTCACAATCGCTAGATCGTCCTCGGGTTTACTCAACCCAGTGATGCATAATCCGGAGCGCATCGCGCCGAGGGGGAGCAGACCTGCCCTCGAGCACGAACATCATTAGGCAAGTATGATCGAATCTTAACTTCAAAGGATTGTAATGTTCAATCTCGACCTTACAGCTAACTCTATGTGTTCTTTATTTCATCTTTCAATGTTGCCACTGCTAGCAATAGTGTCTTTACTTCTCTTTACTTTGCTAATCTTTAGCATTCCTATTATTTATATTTCTTGTTCTTATTCCCCATTTTTAGCTTTAACTCATTACACATTGTCGCATTTTCAATCATTCATACATCACTTTGGATTCTTGTGGCTCACAGCAACATCTATGTGTCACTTTACTTTACAGCCAATTGTCAAATGCCACTCGATCTATGGTCAATGTGCCACTCGGTTCTTTTGCTCACTTGGGTTCGTCACGTTTTTCCTCTGCATGCAATACACCTCAGAGCTTTTCGATTGTTTACAACTAGTTCTCATTCATCATATTATGCAAGTTGTAACTCACATCATGCATCATTACATTCCATCATTACTTTACCCTAAATATGTATGCAACAAATGTATATACAATCTCAAATGATAGACACATTAGGCATAGACGAGATTCAATTGAGTTTGAGAGCCTGACCCCACCTCGTAGGTCTATTTTAGGGTGCTTGCCAAATAAACACTTTCATGGGATTCGTTTAGACACCCGGTTCACACCTGCAGATAACGATAGCCTTAATATAGGCTTATTTGGCCATAACTGTTACATACGACTTTTCGTATGTATAAATACTATTCCGAGGCACCAAACAGGCGGAATACCATTACCCAATTAGGTTTCTAGAGGGTCACTATTGCATCTTAGCAATCCCTATCGGCCAAAAGCCCCAATGGTCCCTACTCCAATACATTATCAAACGCTAGTTTGATCTCAAAAAGAGAAAGCAAAAAAATAGATTCATTATACCAAAAAGTCACCTAAGCGCAAAACAAAACTCTCACCGCGATCTAGCTACGCGACACACCTGCCGCGATCTCCGTGCCTCCGCCGGTGTCGAAGCACTGAAAGGACGGCATAGAATACAGGGCGTGAGTAAATTAAAATAATAGTTTTCCCAGTGGGCAAGTTGCCTTGTCGACTTCATGAAATGCACCACTAGGCCCGACTCAGATATGTCAAACACACAAGCGCGAGTGACGGACTAAAGTAAATAAAAATAACGAGCGCGGCAAAACATGATATCTCTACTTAGCATAATTTACATAAAGAAGAAAACAACTACTAATGCTATAGTCACATGAACCAAACATATAAAGCAATGATTATGCAACTAACCCAAAGTCCACAAATCAATTAGATGTCGTTGTTTACCTATCTAGTCTCCATGTCCACTTTAAACATTAAACAGTTCCATAGCCATTCTGTCACAATCAATCATATGAACCACACGAAGCTTCTGGCCTGCGCCGTGGCCTAATGGCCCCAGTGTATCACATCCCACTCTAGGGATGACCTCCGCCCACAAGGCAAATGCCACTTCCGGCGCCCAACCCGCACAGGCGAGCATATGTCGCGATGCTATCTCCGGAGTGCCGCTGTAGGGAGCGACCCTCAGCCAGCATGGTGCGAATGAGGCACAATGGCAAAGCAGCAGATGATCTGTCTCAAGTACCAAGTCGCATGTCTTAACAACATGGAACTATATCGTAAGATAACCTCAATGGCCTATCTCATATGTCATCATGTCTTTAACATGGAATATAGCAGATGCGTAGTGGCCTAATGTCAATTATGTCTCTATGTTGCATTTTAATCGGTTTAACTAGTTTCACAGTGCCGCCTATGATCACACTCTTGTTCTATATCGTCAAAGCATGGGCAAACTATGTTCCTAAAGTACATGTTCAAGTCATAAAATGCCTCGAATAAAAGATGTATTTCCACTTGCAAAATAAACACTTGTTCCCGTCTGGGCATGCGTTCTACTCTATAGTTCTACATAAATACTCAAACCGAAGCAACACTCTCCAAAGGTGGAAATGCTCTTAAGAAGCAATAAGGAGAGCAAAAACTCCTAAATCCAAGCAATAAAGGATACAATCCAAGGGGGGAAAAGAAGAGATGGAAAAGGCGCCCCGCCCTTACAAATAAAACCCTCTTTTCTCCTGTGATCTCAGCTCAGGGAGAGTCCCAGGGCGTGGGGCGATATAGATAGGCTACAAATCGGAAAACCCCCTGCAGTTCAACACTGGGCGATTGCATATGCCGCCTTGTACCGGTACACGGGTCCTTGTACCGGTACAAGGACCACGAAAATGCAAACCCGAGGCTCGGGTTGCGGGGTCTGCAGCTCTGTACCGGTACAAGCCCGATGGCTGTACCGGTACAACCATCAACCTTGTACCGGTACAAGACCAGTCTTGTTCCGGTACAAGCTCTGCTGCAGGCTACCCGAGAGCTGACCAAGGTCCAATCTTTTTGGGCTTTTGGCACCAGCTTAAAACCACAATTCTCGGGATGCAAGCCATAGGTCGGAACACTGTCTACGACCTTCCAGAAAGTCTGAAAAAGCTCAACACACTGATCAAACACTCGAACCTCGCAATTTGCAAAGGTTCAGTGTGTTACACTTACGAGGAGTTCCCGGCGTATATCGTTGATCGGGAAGTGCGAAAGTTACGGAATCGAAAAATTCCGTACGTTAAGATTCATTGGAGCGAACACGGCGATCGAGAAGAGACGTAGGAGCTTGAGGACATGATGAAGGAGCGTCATCCTCATCTTTTTGAAGAACTAAGATGAGGTATGGATTTTAAATTACGAATGAGTTAGTTTCGCGGTCGAAACAATTTTAAGGGGTGGGGAATGTAACATATCACCTCCCCGTGAGTCGTGCCGAGTTTCGTCGAAATGAGCGGAACGCGGAAAGGAATGAGTTACTATAGGCTAAAAGTGAATTGGAGCCTATATATGAAATATAAAGGGACCCGAGAGAGTGAAATTGCAATTCTGGACAATTTCCAGAATTTTTGCTCTCGGGGACAGGTCCCTTGGGTGAGAGACCAGTTCCCGAACGTTGGTAAATCGAGCAGAAGGAAAAATCGGCTAAGTCCTGGAAGCTGAGCTCTCGGGAACCGGTCCTTCGGCGGGAGACTGGTCCCCGGAGACCGGTTTCATCGGGGGGAGACCGGTCCCCTTTTGCGCAGGTTGTAGGACAGCTCTCGGGAACCGGTCCCTGAAGGGGAGAGACCGGTCCCCGAGCCCGAAAATGCCCAGTGAGGGCTGTTTGTAAAGATGAAAAGTTGAGGGGTTTAAATGCAAATATGGCTTGAGAGGGGTTATATGGGTTAGGGCATGAGTGAGAACTCATTTGTTCTCACTCTCACTCTCAAACCTTCCCTCTCTCTCTCTAAAACCCTTTTCTTCTCTCTCCCTCTCTCTCTAGGGCTTGGACCAAGAGGGTTTTGGAGGAGAAAGGCTTGGAGAAGAAGCTCTCCAAGGTAAAGACCAAGCTAGAGCAAGGCTTTGAAGAGAAGCTTTGGACTCCAAAGGTGAGTTCTTGTGATTTTAGTTTGAGTTTTGGGTTTTTGCTTCTAGTTGAAGCATCTAGAGAGGTTTATTGTGGTTTTCCTCCATGTTTACTCAAGCTAGGGGCTTGATTGGAGAGGGTGATATTGTGAAGGACCTATATTTAGGGTTTTGTAATTTTAAGGTTCAAACTTGGGTTTGATCTCATTTTAACCTAATTAGTAGGTCTACGAACGCAACGGTGCGCTCGGTTCGGCGATACGACGAGCGTGCGCGAAGATATTAAGAAAACAAGCAAAAATAGTACAGATCGTCGTAGCTCGCGGCGATTGAGTCCTAAAATCGTGGAATCAGAACTGTGGCATCCTTGTGACACACAAAGGTGGGGGGTGCTATCCGGAAACACCGGATCTCTTTCTATGTCTATGTCCCTTCTTTGAGCATGTTGATATCATAACATTCTTGCATTTGCATGTAGGGTAATGAACAGTACATGTTGGTTATAACAATTATCTGCGTAGGATTATTGTAATGATGGGGATTCATGTGAACAAAGATAGTGAAAGACCCTATATGCATGTGAATGTAAGAAATGACTGTGACCGTAGTAAATAAGGGTGACATTGACATTAGTGACTTGATTGACACCGATAAGTAAACAGTTAAACAAAGTTTAACCCATGTGACATATGTGTATTGTGGCATCAGGACCACCGTGATATTGGCAAGTGACAGTATGTGCATGAATAGGTATTAACCATTCATCGGCATTGAGGTAGCGAGAATTGTGACAGGTTGGCCATACCTCCTCAAAATTGAGGATGGGATCATACTCACATGTATTGGTTCCGGCTTGTGAGAGGTCGCTCCACGAGCGGTGTACTCCGGAGAAGAAATGCACCACGGGTGGACGTGCCTGGCGAAGATCCTTCGGGTGGTAGTGCCTTGTGCCTCCCCCGTTAGATGGATATGTGGGCTGTGAGTTCGGGTAAACCAGGAGCACCCCAGGTTGAATTGGGTAAAGGCCAAGGAAAAGTGAAAAGGACTCGCATGCATAATAATCATATATTTGAATATGAATATCTATCTGTGACTTGTTTCTTGTAGGCATTGTATTAGAAGTGCATTAGTGGGTTCGTTATTCTTCCCTATTGAAATACATATGCCTGAATTAGACCTAGTGGGCGAATCGGCGTGGTCGGCGGCCGAACCCACTGGGAACTTCTTCTAGTTCTCATTACCACTAACCCTGCAGATCCGTACGCGAGCGGGGCGGCGGAGGATCGAGGCAAGGGAGTCGCGCCGTAGATAGCGACCCCCGGAGTTGTATAGGCATACCCTACACATGGTGCAATCAACTTTTGTATGTTGAAACTGTAAGATGTAAATGATGTAAATTATATTTTGGTTAAAGAAAGATGTGATGTAAATGAATGTAATGGACTACTTGTGTTTGGTTCAAATGAAATCAAATAACATGTAATGGATGTTTCGTCAGTTTCGATGCTTTCACTTGTGTTGTTGTTTGCCCTCGTGTAAACTTTGTATATTCCGCAATTCTCTTTTGACTTGCTTGTAATATACTTGTTGTTGGAGCCTTAGGCGGACAGGGGAGGTACTGTCCGTTCGGCATCTGTCATGTGCTCGAATCCAACCAAAATGGCAGAGCTTGGGGCGTGACATAGGATGACCTAGGAGACCCTAGGTTGGTGAACCCTAAGGTTATAGGTGCGTGAGCGGAACGTGAACCTATAACGATGGCGGAAGTTGATTCGATTGGGTTGAAGTTGGCTATGTGTCTCTAGTTGTGATTAGAGACGGATTCAAGTGGTATGAGTTCTTGTCTTGAGGTGGTTGTGTTGGCAGCCGACGACATGATACCAAGAGTCTAGAACGAGTACACTTGTGTGCTTCCACCCGATTTTGTTGTTGAGTCGTCATGTGTTTTAATTGCGATGAGATAATTGGTTAAGATAACTGACCAAGCATTTGCGTTTCAGGGACTAATGTCTCCAAGACGCTACACACGTAGATCTACCCCGGCACCGACTCCCGAGGTGCCCGAGCAGGCAGGATCAAGCGAGTTAGATCGGTTGTAAGCGCAAGTGACCGCATTGACCAATGTGGTGCAGCGCCAGGAGTCTCGATTCGAGCGGCTCCAAGAGTTCTTGGAGCGGCAGGCTGCGGCGGCGGCCGCAACGGCGACGGATAGACACGATGTGCCCACACCCTCGACTCACGTACCCGAGCCGGCTGAGGATGAGGGTATAGCGGCGGTTCAGATAGTGGCACGTCCCCCGCCGGCAGTTGTTCCTCCGGCGGGATCAGCAACACCCGATGTGATGGCCGAAGACGCTGAAGGAGAGCGCGCGATGGCGGCTCTTATCAAGTTCAACAAGTTCCATCCGCCTACCTTTGAGGGCGAGAAGGTGGAGCCGGCAATGGTTGAGTCTTGGATCGACTAGATGGAGACTCTCTTTGAGGACCTGCATACCTTAGAGAGGGACAAAGTATACCTTGTCACCCACTGCTTGGAAAAGGCGGCGAAGGTCTAGTGGAAGCACGTCAAAAGGGATCGGCATTCTGACCTTCCGCCAATGTTGTGGGAGGAATTCAAGCGGGAGATGTTCGCTAACTACTTCCCCGACACGTTGATGCAGAAACTCAAGGAGAAGTTTCGCAAGTTGGAGCAAGGGGACCGCTCAGTGGCGGAGTATGAACAAGAGTTCTCCCATCTCATAGACTGTGTCCCGGACATAGTGAAAGATGACCGGGACAGGGCCGATTGGTTCTTGCGAGGACTTCGGCCGGGGATCTACAAGGCCGTGCAGATACTCGAGCTCACGACCTTCGTGGAGGTCTTCGACCGAGCACTTTGGGCGGAGCACGTAGATGCCCACGTTCGGGAGAGGTTTAGTCACACGATAGGGCAATAGCTAGCTGTCTGCAGGCGGTCTCGGGTGAGTCGAGCGGCTGGGACTCCTCACCTATGGGATTGAGACGTGAGATTGAGAGCGAGCCTTCGGGCTAGCCGAGTGATTGGGTGATTTAATGAATAGCATTTTTGTTGAACATAGTAGCATGATAGCTAGTCTTTTACTATGTAGTGCATGCATTCATTATAGCAGATTGAGGCATGGTAGATTACTTGCATACCTTTTTACTATGCTATTGTTGATTCTATACCTGCCTATCTATCTATCTATCATCTATCTGTCTTCCTATGCCTGCTTAGACCTAGTGGGAAGATCGGCGGAGTCGGTGGCCGAACCCACTGGGAACTATGGATAATAGTTCTCACCCCACTCTATTGCAGGGCCGAGCTCGAGTACCCCCGGCAAGGATCGTGGTAAGGGCTTAGCACCCTAGTGGTTGTAGATACTTCCTATTTGCATTAGAGCTACCTTATATATACATGAGAGTAGATGATGTATAGGATGTGAGGAGCTTTTGGGAAAAATGTAAAACTTTATGTTTATGTTTTGGGAGAATGAAAAGTAATCAAATGTATTAACTGTTGAATGTGATGTATAGTTAGAGTATCTCTCTTTTGTTCACTCGTGTATGCTTGTGATGCTTGCTCTTATTTGTTTAGCACTGGTTGTGCTCTCGCTGTTGTTGTTAATTGTGTATGTATTTCAAGTTATTTTTCCTGGGCACTTGTTGTACACAATCTTGATACTTAGCCTTGGGCGGACAGGGGAGGTGCTGTCCGTCCGGCGTCTGTTCGACGCGCCCAAACCGGACCAAAGTGGTAGCGGTATATATATATATATATATATATATATAGAGAGAGAGAGAGAGAGAGAGAGAGAGAGAGAGAGAGAGAGAGAGTGAGAGCTACTATGCTATCGGAAGCACGGAGCCTTCCGTGCTTGTAGCTCGTTTTCGATGTTGCGACTTTCGAATCGTCGATCGGTTCCGTTAAACTTGATCTAGAGTATTTGGAGTACCTAGAAAATAAATTTTATTATTTTTCGATATCATTTGCCTAGTGATCGAATGAGCTCAAAATCAACAAATTTCAATGACCGTAGTGAGCCGTTTGCAAGTTTAACGGTGTAGAAATATCCAAATCACATGAAATTTTGATAGAAAATTCTTTATACTATATAAAACAAGATCAATATCAATATCTTTGATTTAAAATTTTAATGTCATATTATTACATTTTGTAAGATTTTTATTTTTAGCCGTTGATTTTGAGCCCCTTCGTTCACTAGGCAAATGATATCGTAAAATCATAAAATTTATTTTCTAGGTACTTCAAATACTCTAAATCAAGTTTAATGAAGCCGATCGACAATTCGAAAGTTGCAACATCGAAAACGAGCTGGAAGCACGGAAAGCTTCGTGCTTCCGATAGCATACTAGCCTCACTCTATATATATATAGAGTGAGGTTACTATGCTATCGGAAGCACGGAACCTTCCGTGCTTCCAGCTCGTTTTCGATGTTGCGACTTTCGAATCGTCGATTGGCTCCGTTAAATATGATCTATACTACTTAAAGTGTTTAGAAATCAAATTCATACATTTTCAATATTGTTCTCTTATCCATTGAGTAACACAAAAATGAATGGCGAAAAATGAATATTTTTTAAAAAATGATGATAGGAGTCTTCTAATCAAGATTAAGAGTATAGATCTTGTTTTAACTAGTTTAAAGAATTTTCTAACAAAAATTCAATTAATTTGGATATCTTTATGCCGTTAAAAGAGAAAACGCCTCTTATCGATCATTAAAATTACAAATTTGAAACCCTTTGATCATTAGACAAATGATGTCGAAAAAATTTGAAATTTGATTTCTAAACACTTTAAGTGGTATAGATCATGTTCAACGAAGCCGATCGTTAATTTGGAAGTTCTATCATCGAAAATAAATCGGTAGTAAAACGGCTCGTTTACTACCGATAGTATTCTAGCTCAACTATATATATATATATATATATGAGTGGGCTGGTATGCTTATGGAAGCACGGAGCCCTCCGTGCTTCCAAGTTGTTTTCGATGTTCGGACTTTCGAATCGACGATCGGCTCCGTTAGAGTTGATCTAGAGTATTTGAAGTACTAGAAAATAAATTTTGTGATTTTTCGATATCATTTGCCTAGTGATCGAAGGGGCCCAAAATCAATAATTTTAACAACCGTGGTGAGCCGGTTGCAAGTTTAACGGTGTAGAAATATCCAAATTACATGAAATTTTGATAGAAAATTCTTTATACTATATAAAACAAGATCAATAACTTTGATCTAAAATTTTAATGTCATATCATCATATTTTGTAAGATTTTTATTTTCAGCCGTTGATTTTGAGCCACTTCGATCACTAGGCAAATGATATCGAAAAATCACAAAATTAATTTATTTTCTAGATACTTCAAATACTCTAGATCAAGTCTAACGGAGCCGATCGTCAATTCGAAAGTCCGAACATCGAAAACAAAGTCGAAGCACGGAGCACTCCGTGCTTCCATAAGCATCCTAGCCGCACTCTATATATATATATATATTTGTTGAGTAAAGTTAGACTTGTAGGTTGCTTACTTTTATTTAATATCCATTAACTCTTTCTACATCTCTATACCTTATTAGACCTAGTGAAAAAATAGGCAAGGCCGACGGCCGAAGTCACTGGGAACTTCCTTTAATTCTCACACCCTATTTTGTAGAGCCCTCACCGAGCGCGGCGGCGCTAGATCACGGCAAAGGTGCTGCACTCTAGGTAGTGGACTTCTGTGTACTAGTTTACCCTATATAGTTGAGTTGTGCATTTATATTTTGGGAAAACTTGTAGAGGTATGGGAATTGATGTATTTTTGTTTTATGTCCAAGTGGTATGTAAATGGTGAATGTATGTAAAGCTTAAATGATTAAGTTGTATTAGTTAAGTAATCTCTCTCGCTTTTGTGTAATTGCCCTCGTGCAATTCATGTTATATTGCTGTTTTTCTGGATAAAACTCGTTGTACATAATATTGTTTATGCCTTAGGCGGATAAGGTAGACTCCATCCGTTCAGCGCTCTGTACGTGCCCAAGCCGACCAAAATGGCGGTGGCAGGGCGTTACATTATGAAACTGTAACCATTACTCTTTTACCATCATTGAACCATCGTACTTTTTTTGCTATCAAAAGGTTGTATTTATAATTTTGATGATTAATATAAGATAATTGTTTGCTCCACGGTCCAAAAAATTTAAATCAATTAAAATTTTCTGACTTTTTTTTAAAAACTATTTAAACCAATATTGGCTTCATTAACCATTTATATTAGTCACATATTTTTACTTTCTAAAGAATAAGTTATTTTCAATTTATTTTAGTGTCCGTTTAATATACAAAATAATACTAGTGGAAAATTGCGAGGAACAACGTGCCATTGAAAATATTGCATTAGTTCTTCCCCGTAATTTCAATTTTTACCTTTAATAACTAAGGGCTTGTTTGGTTCATCCATTTTGGGTATGGAATGGGAATCGGTTTGATCAAATCCGGTTAATTTTGTTTGGTTCGCATGAATCGGTTTGGAATTCCTATTCCGGACTGGAATGGGAATGACTCATTAGGCTTCAACTTGATTCCGGTCTTCTAGCCCGGATTGAAATTTCATTCCGAAAGCCCACTAAGTTCTTGAAGCCCATGTGACCATCTCACTCTCCTTCTCTTCACCCTGGCCTTTCTCATCAAAAAAAGAAAATTCTATCCTCTCTTAAAATCCTATTCCTAACCCACATCAATAAAAATTTTTAAAAATAAATTTGATATTTTTTTTGAAAAACTTATTAGAGAATAGTATTATATTTTTCATAAATTTTAAATAATATAAATTTATATTTGAGAGTAAAATTAGTATTATAGTATTCTATAATTTTTTTAGTTTATACGAACCAAATAATGAAATGTGAATAACTCATTCCAATTCCCAATCCATAAATAAACCAAACGTCTTGGGGGAGTGGGTCATTCCAATTACCATTCCAATTCATTCCCATTCCATTACCCATTCCAATTCCACCCTTGAACCAAACATGCCCTAAATACCTATGGTACTAATTTGTGACATTACAATAGTTAGGATTGCAAAGTGCAAATTGGACAGTATTATGTCGCTTTTGCAACGGTAATTGTTCATACAGAAAACTAATAAAATCGAAATAAAAATTTTAGTCCATGTAAGTATGTCGGAGTATTTTCACCTTTTAACAGCCACAAATAAAAGCCCTTTCGGAACCTGTTTTAACGGTGTTTAGTGTATTTAATCACCGTTTTGTCTCCCATTATTTTTCTAAACCAACGTTAATAACATAGCATCAGGGTTGCAGGTGGTCGAGCTATTCTAATCCACTGCAGGGTTGGAAAGGGACAAGGGACGGACGGTGTCGTAATGCTGTAGAAGGTCAACAGCTTTTAAGAAATTTTTGCAGCAGTTATATCATCTGTACGATACATAGAACAGCTGGTATGCATGTCGGCCTGTCCTCTGCATTGCCGTCCCAATCAATCTCGCGAAAGTCGCTCGGTCAATAGACAACGCGACACAAACTCATGCTTCAAACAAAACAACAACAAATGAATAATTGTGTGTACTTGATTTACTATTTAATACAGTGCATTAAATATATAACAACTATGCTAGTTTGCAACTAATTTAGAAGAGTGCAAGGTTTGAGCGCTACCTAGCTTGATGTTTGCTCGTGCTAGTGTTTAGGTGGCACGTTCAGGGAGATCTTATTATCCAGTTACCTCCTACACCAAAGAGCGATAATAAAAGAATAAGAGAGATAAAAAAGGCAAGAAAGGCACACAGAAGGCAATACACCCTAGCGGGCGTATAAATATTCCTTAAGGTTTTAGGATTACCGCAATCTCTATTCCGGTTTAGCCAATAATTAACAATAGGATTATACTGATCCTAAATAGAGATTGGTTGAAAGGTTAAACTTTCGCTCTAATTAGGATTAGGTTAATCTATTGTATTATAGGTAGCCTAGCTTGGGCGAATACCCGCATGGGCTAAGCTAAATTGGCTTACGGTTGTCATAGATTACATTTTTCAACGACAAGGTTAATTCATAGATTTGAAGTTCCGTGATTTTAAATTAAAAGTGGAGGATGTCATATCTATCCGAAAAAGATACGGTTTAATGTAAGAACTACTATTTTAGTATTTTAACTGTTGTGAGTGTAAACTAAAATTTTTTAATTACAGTTATTTTATCGGTCCTTATCACTATAAGAATATGAGGAATGAGGATTTTACAAACAAACAATTATTTTTTTTAATAGAATAAAATAAAAAAAGAAAGTTTTAGAACATTCTGACGTTTAATGGCCATATAGTTGAATATGTTTTAATAACAAACTTTTTTTAAAATTACTACGAATAGATTAAATTATTAGTAATGAAATCTGGGTGCTGACCTTATATAGCTAAGTCTACGTACTAAATTAACGTTTTTTTAATTAATTAAATCTATATATTATAATTTTAAACTTTTTGATTTACCATTATT